>NC_049216.1:9402803-9465303 GCF_013347855.1 Anguilla anguilla
ACCAGCCTGCTCCTTCAACTGCTGTCCTGCTCCAAGCCTCCTATCGGACTCTATTCCTCCCTCTCTCCCTCTCTCCACCTCTCCTCCTCTCACTCCCCCTTTCTCCAACTCTCTCTCACAGAAATGAACACAGAAGAGGTTTATCCTCATGCCCTCTCTCCTCCTTCCTCCCGACACAGAGGCAGAGAGAAAAGGAGAGAGAGAGAGAAAGAGAGAGAAACATAATTTATCTGCGTATTATCCAGAAAGGCAGACACTTTAATCAAGTCAGCTATGAAGTGAGTATTTCCATTCTTATCTGAGGGAGGAGTGGAGCTGTGGCTCTGATAGAGAGCTGGAATGATAATGGGGGGGGGGGGGAGGAGGGAGGGAGGTTCGCTATTGGGCGCCTCGCTCCGCTATCTCCACCCATTATCAAGCGGCCTATCGCTGCCTCCATCGCTCCCGTGGTAACAGGGCCCGCCGAGCTCCAGACCCGCCACGCCCGCTGAGCTGCCTCCCTGAGCACAGGGGGCGCTGGAGAGACGGACGGAGGCAGAGGGAGAGAGAGAGAGGGATAGGGTGAAAGAGAAGGGAGAGGAAAGGAGAGTGAGAGAGTGAAAATGAGGGAGAGAGATAGATGATTAAAGTGTAAATGAGTAGCAACATTAAATGAGTTCACAAGCAGCCATTTCCCAAAACCGGCAGAAGAAGGGATTCAGGTCGTCCACTTTTCTCAATTTTATTTAGCCTTTACTTAACCAGGTAACTACGGTCAACGTGGGGACAGGACATTGAGCACGAAGCAGGACAGCAGTTTCCCAAACACTTCCCCTCAAATCCAATCACAACCCCTCCTGCACCTGTCCAATCAGAACCCGTCCCGTTCCTGCCCAATCACAGCCCTCCCATAACATGTCACTGCTCTTTCCTACCCGGCCAATCGCTGTGCTTCCTCTTCCGCCGTCCCACACTCCGCATTCCGTGCCGCACAAGGGCACACGCGTGACCTCTGACCCCACAGCCCATAATAACACCTGTGCCGTATGTTTAAGTGTGTTTGAACTCCCACCTCCCGCGTGCCGTACAAGCGGCAGTCCAGAACCCGCCAATAACAGTACCACGGCAACCAGGCGTGACCCGCGCTGACAGGCGGCTCCCGCCGGTGATAAACGCGCGCCGGGCCGGGATGTTTGCCGGGGGGAAAGGCCGCAGACGGTGGGAGTCCAACGCCTCTCTTATCGCTGGCCCGGGGGGGGGGCCTTGTCATAACATTAGTGTTAGTGAATCTGTTACCGTGCCAACTGGCTCCTCCCCGAACCTATAGCCCTGCACTCGCTCAACTTCCTGTCTTCTCCAAGTACGGAAAGCAAACATTCGCATTTTCAAAAATGCATGAGAAAATTCATTTTAAACTGCCAATTTTACATAAATAATCTTGAAATGTGAACGCAAAAGATTGTCTTTCCAGTTTCAATAAGTAAAGAATGAAACCAACGCGTACTCGTAATTGAATACAAAATCCCCAAAAAAATATATAATATTACGGAGAAACACGTAGTGCACTCTCTGGGAAACTCAAACAGGTTATTTATCGCACACATGTATGAAGCACGAGAAGCACGGATGCTGCGGCAACAGCCTTCTTCAGCGGGCTAAACGTATTTTCTGCATGTTCAGCATGCTGAAGGAGGCTGCTGGTGAAATGCCTGTGCTCATCGTGCTTCATACATTCGCGCAATAAATAATCAGAGTGAGCTTCCCGGAGGGTGCTGTGCGTGTTTTTCTCTACAGTTTCAATGAGTCTAACGAATGGCGTATAAAACAGCAGCCTACACAGGGGGAGGAGAAATAGGCCATTGAGGAGAGAGGGAGAGGGAGGGAGGGAGGAAGAGAGAGAGAGATGTTCTTTTCTATGCTTTAGCAGAATAAGAAATATTTTGTCACGCCAATAAAGCATTTTGAATTTGAGTGAGAATGAGAGTGTGTGTGTGTGTGTGTGTGTGCGCGTGTGCACTAGATGTGTGTGTTCACCATTTCCGTGCCCTATAGTCTGAGAACAAGGCCCTCCTGCACAAGCTCCAGACCTGTGTGTGCTTTGAGACAGTCTGTGTGGTATACCTCTGTCTTTGGGACAGTCTGTGTGATGCACCCCTGTCTTTGGGACAGCCTGTGTGCTACACCTCTGTCTTTGGGACAGTCTGTGTGATGCACACCTGTCTTTGAGACAGTCTGTGTGGTACACCTCTGTCTTTGGGACAGTCTGTGTGATGCACCCCTGTCTTTGGGACAGCCTGTGTGGTACACCCCTACCCCATCCCAAAGCTCCACCCCATCCCAAAGATCCACCCCATTCCAAAGGTCTACCCCATCTCAGTGTCCAACCTCATAGTAAAGCTCCACAACCATCCCAAAGCTCTACCCCACCCAAATGTCCAACCCCATACCAAAGCCCCATCGCCATCCCAAAGCTCTATCCAATCCCACTGTCCAACCCCATAGCAAAGCCCCACCCCCAGGTGAAAGTTCCACTCCATCCCACAGTCCGTGGGATGACCACATCCATGCCCCGGCACATGGACAGGGTTCAGTCCCCTGCCCTATGGCACCGCATAAGCTGCGTTCCCATCTCTCTCTGTTGCCCTCTGCTTCCTGTCTGAATAAAGCAAAAACACTGCAAAGTATCCACTCTCCTTTCAAAAGGAAAGTATAAACGCTACAGAGACTCAGTAACTCCCGCGACTCATTCTCTCTGCTCAATAATAAAGCAAGAAAGGAGAAATATTTTGTCATACACACACAATTAGTTACATATTTGCTTCATAAGTTGACATCTCTGCTCATCTACTGCTTCCATGAATGTGGAAAGTTGGCTGCAGTTTTCTGTTTGTGCTGTAATGTAAAACAGGGAAGAATCAGCGCTGGTACTGGCTAACACGGCCAGAAAAATATCAGCTATTGATACTGGTCCCAGAATTTCCACGCCGAGGATTGCAACAAAGTAAATATAACCGCCCCCCCCTCCCCTTCAAAAAACTCAGAACAGAACAACTCAGAACAAAGAAACAACTCAGCACAACTCAGAACAGAACAACTCAGAACAAAGAAACAACTCAGTACAACTCAGAACAAAGAAACAACTCAGTACAACTCAGAACTGAACAACTCAGAACAAAGAAACAACTCAGTACAACTCAGAACTGAACAACTCAGAACAACTCAGAACTGAACAACTCAGAACAAAGAAACAACTCAGTACAACTCAGAACTGAACAACTCAGAACAACTCAGAACACAACAACTCAGAACAAAGAAACAACCCAGAACAACTCAGAACTGAACAACTCAGAACAAAGAAACAACTCAGTACAACTCAGAACTGAACAACTCAGTACAACTTAGAACTGAACAACTCAGTACAACTTAGAACTGAACAACTCAGAACAAAGAAACAACTCAGTACAACTCAGAACAAAGAAACAACTCAGTACAACTCAGAACTGAACAACTCAGAACAAAGAAACAACTTAGAACAACTCAGAACTGAACAACTCAGAACAAAGAAACAACCCAGAACAACTCAGAACTGAACAACTCAGAACAAAGAAACAACTCAGTACAACTCAGAACTGAACAACTCAGTACAACTTAGAACTGAACAACTCAGTACAACTTAGAACTGAACAACTCAGAACAAAGAAACAACTCAGTACAACTCAGAACAAAGAAACAACTCAGTACAACTCAGAACTGAACAACTCAGAACAAAGAAACAACTTAGAACAACTCAGAACTGAACAACTCAGAACAAAGAAACAACTCAGTACAACTCAGAACTGAACAACTCAGAACAAAGAAACAACTCAGTACAACTCAGAACTGAACAACTCAGAACAAAGAAACAACTCAGTACAACTCAGAACAAAGAAACAACTCAGTACAACTCAGAACTGAACAACTCAGAACAACTCAGAACAGAACAACTCAGAACAAAGAAACAACCCAGAACAACTCAGAACAACTCAGAACAACAGAAGAAACAACTTAGAACAACAGAAAGACCAATACAGAAGTACACAGACACAAATGGGGGAAACAAAATGGTTCTCTATGAAAAACAAACTGTGGGAACCCATCAATCAGCATCGAGTATCTCTTAGCACGATCAGCACGGCAGCCTCGCGGCTGGCCTGGACGGCTTTCTTTCCTCTCCCGGGCACGAACTCACTCTTCATTTTAAACAATTACACAAAAAAACAGCTCAGATAGTCATCAGCAAAAAAAAAAAAAAAAAAAAAAAAAAAACAGGCCCTGCGTCACGCCGTTATCAGACGCGGAATCTCGCCCGAGTAATACGCGCTATTAAGCTTTCATTTAATTAATTGATTACAACGGCAGTTAGCGGGAAAACACGGGCGAGAGGACGCGGGAGAGAAAGGGAGCGCGCTCGCACCTATCGTCTAATTACGCGCGGACGCTAATCGTGTTAGCGGCGGGGGGCTAATTGGCGGGCGGGGCTTTTGTTATTTCGGCGGAGTCCCGCGCCTGCCTGCTGCGCCCAGATAAGAACTCTTATCGCGCGCCATCTCTATCGGGGCCCAGATCAGCCCCCGGGACCTATCTGAAGTTCACATCAAACTGCAGGCAGAACAAATAATGAGAAACACACGGGCTGAGAGAGAGAGTGTGTGTGTGTGTGTGTGTGTGTGTGTGTGTGTGTGTGTGTGTGTGTGCGTGTGCGTGTGTGTGTAGGGTGTGTGTGTGTGTGTGTGTGTGCTCATGCGTGTGTGTGTATCTGTTTAGGGTGTGTAGGGTGTGTGTGTGGTGTAGGTATGTGTGCGTGTGTGTGTGTGAGTGTATCTGTTTAGGGTGTGTGTGTGGGTTTGTGTGTACTCATGCGTGTGTGTGTGTGTGTGGGTGGGTGTGTGTGGGTGTATCTGTATAGGGTGTGTGTGTGCGTGCCCATGCGTGTGTGTGTGTGTGGGTGGGTGTGGTGTGGGTGTGTGTGCGTGTGTGTGTGCCCATGCGTGTGTGTGTGTGTGTGTGTATGTGTGGGTGGGTGTGGTGTGCGTGTGTGCATGTGTGTGTGAGTGTGTGTAGGTGTATCTGTGTAAGGTGTGTGTATGTGTGTGCGTGTAAAGTTATTTCTAAGTCTCTTGAAATTTTGCAGAAATAAAAAAATTGAATGTTCTCTTCAAACTTCAAACTTCAAACAGTCAGGGCTGACGGGAAATGATCTTGAGATTTTTCGCCGAGCAGCAGGAGTTATTTTTGATATTCTCCTTATCTTGAAAATCAATGAGAACTGGAGAGATCAGCAGAGACACAAGGAACGCTGATCTCTGCACTCCTGGCAGAGCCAGTGGCAACAGAGCAGCCTCCTGCTTCCTCCTCCTGCCCTTTGACCTCTGCCGGTCAGGTGACATCATCCAGTGGCGACGGCCCCGGTCAGCTCTGATGATGTCACAGAGGAAGGCTCTGCGTCCTGCGCACATTCGGCCCCCTGCTAGCGTCACGCCCTCCTGCCCTGTCCTTCTGTCCGTGCTGCTCGCCGGGACGCGCGGGCGACCGTCCGAGAACGCGCCTCGGGAACGACGTGGTCAGCGCCCGCGTTCCACGCCGATCCCTCCCCGGCCTTATCGGCGCATCACGGCCGTTATCGCCACGGAGATCTCCAACCCCCCCCCTATCAGCCTTCACATCTCGGCTGGCTGAGCGTAATCCCCGCAGCAGGAAGTTTGGCAGAAGAATTTCATTACTGTATCGGGGGAGGGCCGCATAATCTGCGGGGGAAATCAGACCGTCAGGAGAACCAGGGAAACTAATACACAAACACACACACACACACACAAACACACACACACACACACACACACACACACAAACACACTTGTACGCATACGCGTTAATGCGACGCACACACTTACCCACCCGTGTACATGCGCATGTGCACACATGCACACGGGGGTACACACTAACGTGCTTGTGCACCCGCGCATGTCCTAGCATCACTAGCGTTGTGACCAGCTTGAAGGTCAGGCAAGTTGGGCAACCGCTCGCTAACATTACGAAAGACGGCAGAGGTCAGAGAAGTGATGTCCTTGAAGGCGCAAAGGATCGTGGGATTCCTTCCAGAGATATCCACACACAGATGCATGGGATCGGGGGTTTGTTCACAGACATACGGTGGATATGGTGGGTGCAAAACATCATAGACAATGATGAGGCTGTCAGTCAAGGTGGTCTTGGGGCAGGGAATAATGGGTCAGGGGTGGCCAGGGCAGACAGAGATACAGAGACCGGTCCTGTATCCCCACTTAACCTGCGTGCCCACTGAAGGGGGCGTGTCCTGCCCTGACTGACGGTGAAAAGCCCCACCCACGCACAGAGGCTGAGGGAGGACCCAGGAGAAGCAGGGGGGAAACCCTGCTACTTGCACACACTGGCTCTACAGGCAGGCCAGAGGGGCGGCGTGGGGTTTCACATCACCGCATTAACTCTGTGGTACACTGCCAAGGCTTGATATCTCATAAACGGGACACAGTCAGGGAAGCCTCCGAGCCTCAACAGGAAGTGGGCCGAACTCCCACGAAGCCGCCGCTTCCTGCTTCGGGTTTCCCTGCCGTCCGCTTGCATAACGGCATGCCAGATAAGAAAAATTCTATTAGAAATTGATGGGCCCACCACTTCCTGTTACAACATGTCGCTTCCTGTCACTCTGACATCACATCCCAGCCTGATGCCAGTTGCACAGCTCAATCTCTCTCTCCGGTAGGAAAACACTATGGGAGGGCTGGTGGACATACATGTCTGCAGACAGCGAGAGGTTGGTTGGCTTCTGTAAGTTCAGGGGTCAGGCATTCAGCGGTGCACATGCAAATTTTGACATGTCCCAGTAACAAACAGGTATCCATGGGGAGAAGGCCTGAAACTGATGGCAACGATTAAGCCATTATCGTTTGTGCCGAAAACATTCTTGGTAACAATGCCATGATCCTGTGTGCCAGGCAGTTCTTTACACCATGGCATCAAACGATCCAAACACAGAGGGAAGACTTCCACACGATGACCAAAACGTGTTCGGTCCATTTTAGTATTTACTGCAGAGCCCATAGGCTCAACACTCAAACGGGAAAACAAGAAAAGTATGACCTTCGATTTTACACTTTTATACACTTTATAGTTAAAGTGGAATAGAGAAAGGGAGACACTAGTCTAACATTAAAAAACAGCAATGCTCTGTAGTTGTTTAGCAAAGGGAAGAATAGTCCCGTGTAGAGTCCCCGCGACTGACCGTCTCTCCTTAGGTACCGCCTGCAGACTGCTTCTTACGAGTGCGCGTCTGTCAGTCCTCAGTGGAGCTTCGATAGAACCCTTTAGCACACTGCATATGCTAATGTTACCTTATCGGGAGATTTCCCTCTTCTCTCCGAGAGTCTCTTTCTCCCTTTGACTCGCATTAATATTTATTCTTGAGCAGCCTTTTCAAACTCAACCTCCAAGATATTGCCGTTGTGTCCTTATCGCGCCGAGCCATCTTTCTGGAGGCAGAACTGAAACATTGCCTGGCACCAGAGCAAAACGGCTTTTCAGCCCCACTGCTCCGTTTAACTCGGTGAAACAAATTAATTTTATTTTTAATTATATCAGCTGCGAGATCACAAACTCGCGATAAACCCTCGCACATTCGCTAAACACTAGGGTTCGTCAAACACGGCCAGTCTCATGCAGCCAACTGTAAAATAGAAAAGAGAGAGAGCGAGCGAGCGAGCGGCGGCCGCGCGGCACAGAGTTAAAGGCGCAGATGAGAAGAGATCCAATTGTAATCCCTATCGGCGGGTGAGATCAGCTCCCGCGCTATCTGGAGTCCCCATCTCTGGAAACAGAACTGAAAAGCCGGAGGAAAATGCAACGCCAGACTCCGAGCAGCCACAGACAGAAAACAAATAAAAAGATCCAATTTTAATCCTTATCTCTCCTGAGATCAGATCGCTCCTTATCTGAGCTCACATCGCATTTTCAGAGAACAGTGACGTTTTCAAAACAGACTTAAACAGGAAACCATGCCCACAGCTATCGGCTGCATATGGATATCCATTTTTAAAAGAAAGGACAAAAGGTAACGCTTTAAATTGTACATAAATCATGTCAACCACGCAAGTGTAAAGAGGAAAAACTGAAGTACCCGCAGCATACATAATATAAACACGTCAAAGATAGGGAATACATTTCAGTACAGGAGTTGCAAATATATCCTTCAACAAACACAATTTGGTATATGTACTGCAATGCATCTAGGTATATGAATCTTTCAATCATGCGACTCATGTTTATGCACAATCTAATGACACATAAACCGTATACCAACGTATCCAGTTCTTCGAAATTCATATCGACATTCGTTGTTTGGAATAATTTTCAGGTTGTTTTTATCAGACCAAGCGTGAGCCCATACGTGCGTGTGGTGAGGCTGATAATTAACTTTAAGGAACGATGCCTCGGTCTGTTACGTCTGAAATTTGATAAGCTCTCTGAGAATAGGGTTTGTACTTCTGACATGTAGAGTACGAAAGTGCTGTCAGGACAGCGTTCAGTCAGGCAGGCGCAACGGTCGCTCCACGATACATTGCTTGATACATTGTAACCCCCTGGAACAAGTGTGTTTTCAAGACAAAGTGTTTGCTGACAAGACACAGACTGTCGTTTTCCGCTTGTCCGTTGTGATAAATGTAGAAAACTATGTTCACCAAACTTCCAGCGCAGGAATTATACCGAAAATACAGAACATTTAAGTAAAAGACATGCTAGATACTTACGTTTGATTTGTCTCGGCTTCGTTTGCTTTCTTCTTGACATGGCTGTTCCGTTTTCAACGAAGGCAAAGCGACCTACCAGAAGAGAACTAATAACGTACCCCGGTTTGACCACCGGACGGATATAGCCACATGTCCTGTATATATGCACGTGACAAATAAAAGCTTTCTTCTTCTTGTTCGCGGAGATCGCTACCTGTAGACTACCGAAAGAGCGACTTTTCTCTGCCGTCGGATATTTACCCACGTCGCTTTTCTCGCCTTATCGAAAAATTATAGGCGATAGCTAGCTCCTATAACTGTTCTTATTATTCACTGTTATAGACGTGGTCATAATGGTGTTCGTTTCTCGTATTTTGCTCAATTCCTTTCCCCTACTGTACCACAAGCGTGTACTTTGAATGGAAATCGCACAATCTATGAGACTGCTGCGTGAGACCACGCCCCCGTAACGGCCAGTGCGTGTGACGCAGCGCCGCACGTTGTTTGAGCGAGAGGCGAAGATATTCCAAACCAGCGCTTATGATAGAAACTCTTCCTTTAGCCTGGGCTAGGAACTATTAAAACTATATGACGTCGACACAGTGATTAATTTATAGGATGGATTATTATTATAATTATAATAATTAGTAGTAGCAGTAGTAGTAGTATCAGTAGTAGTTGTCGTTGTGGTGGTGGTATTAGATAGACAGTAGTTAAGTCAAGTCACCATCATCAAATGCAAATTCCACTATGTTTTTTCGGTACCCTATATATTTTTATATGTTAAATAAATTTTTATATGTTAAATAAATCTAACAGCGGGTTTCTTTGTCTTTTGTGACTTCGGACCCAACCCAAGGGATTATTGTGCCACTGTCGCGGCCTGCTGCATGTGCAGAAAGCTCTGCTCTGTGCGCGCGCCTGGGCTTCAAGACAATCTTAAGAGATGTCCGATAGTTCCGCCGTGGGTGTGAAAATAGGAATTTGCCTTGTATGTTTCTGCCCCCTAGAGGGATGTATGTGCATCGAGGGAGCCACGTAGAGCAAAAACTCAATTATCAGATGGGAATTGAAAAAGTATTTATACAGTGCCCCCTAAAAGTATTCTAACGGTAGAAATGTGTTATTTTCGCTATATACTTAAAGTATTTGGACTTTACAGAAACAGCTGTTTTTGTTTTGAGTCCCCCCATTTACAGCTGTGTAAAAGTAAGTTAACGAATTAACTCTGAAGTATATCAAAGGAATAAAGTCAAGCAAAGCAAAATATAAAGTTGCATAGCCCTTAAATGCAACGACTGCATCAAGTCTATGACCCATTGACATCACCAAACGTTTGGAATCTTCTTTGCAAAAGCCTTACCAAGTCTTCACTGCAGTTGCTTTCAGTTGATATTTGTTTTGGGGGGTTTCTGTGTTCAGTCTCAACACATGCTCAACTGGATGAATCCACTTCTCCCCATTGGTAAATGCTTTGGTTGCAAAGGTCATTGGCTTGCTGCAGGTTGAAACACAAGAAGTTGGAGGAATTTACATATTTATAAAGCAGTCTTGTCTGTAATGTAATTATTTGGCCACCAGGAGGCAGTCGTGACTCTTCCCTGAGCAAACTGGGACTGTCAACACGGTTGCCTCAAACAGGCTGATTTCAAACTTGCATTGGATTCACTTTTCTGTAGGATGCTTTGACACATGAGCACTGTCTCTACACAGTAGCCACATTTCTGTGGGAAATATGAATGTAAGGTTGTTTGGACCGGATGGTTTGTTAAAAGGTGCAGTCAGAATGGGCCTTCATTCTGGACAGGCATCAATTATCGTGGCTTGTAATTGTCATTGTTACTGTGTGTTTTCAGCAATAACTGTATTGGGATTCTGAGCTATGCTGTGATTTGGCTGTGTGTGTGTGTGTGTGAGAGAGAGAGAGAGAGAGAAATCCTGCCATTCTGGGTAGTGTGTAATGTTTAAAACTTAGTAGAATCCTGGCAAATTACAGCTTTTATGGAATTAGACTGGCTGCTTACTGACTGGTCACATGACAATTGCGAAATATGATGTTACATCATAAAATGAGCAGTAATTAATCCTGTAAGTGCTAAAACAAAGCTGATCTACCTCTCTCTCTCTCTCTCTCTCTCTCTCTCATCAATGCCTCGAGCTCCATCCAAGGAAAAAAGGTGTAGTTGTGTGTGTGTGTGTGTGTGTGTGTGTGTGTGTGCACGCGCATTTACGTGTGAGCATGCAAGCATTTACGAGACAGAGAAAACAGATATTTGTCTCTGGTTGCATTGGTGAGTTGGTTGCATATAGTGTCTGTTAGACAGTGTGTTGGGAGGAGAATGGGAAGAGTCCACCCCTATAGCCACTGCATTATTGACATGATCTGCGCTGTGCACACACACACACACACACAGACACACACACACGCATACACACACACACACATACACACACAGACACACACACACAGCGAGGTAAATGTGAAAGGATATGTTTATATTCAGGCTGAATAAGCACAGAACTCTCCATATGGATCGCTGTTTCCCAAAGGCTGGTCTCTCCTCGTGTAATTAAGACCTCCATACTTGACAGCTGCTCATTTTTCTCTTGGGTGAGGACAGCACACCATCAGAAAATATCTCACCCCCTCCATTCCCAGCCCAGAAACAGTAAATCTGTCACACAGACCCGCCACCAGCCCCCTCCTCTCCCCCCCCCACACACATCCCATAGCCTGGGTCCCATAATCCTGGCTCCAGCTGAAACTGTATCCCAGCACTCCAATCTGACACACCTTACAGGCAGCACACAACACCCCCAAAACCCACTAAAAATATCACCCACATCCTGCAGTAACACTCCAGACACAACACTGACCAATAACACTACACACAGGACCGCAACCCACAAAGTAACACTGACCAATAACACTACACACAACTGTTCGTAGGTGACTTAGGTGCATTAACTGTCTTAACGACTACTTGTATTTTTTTTCCATAGATTGCGTTGTCGCCGTTCTCGTTGTTAGTGTTAATCAGTTTAACCATCAGGGTCCAAGTTGAACTATGCGGTTGTTCCCTGCACTTGGACCAGTACTTCTCTCTAGGGGTTTCGTCATACTTGTTCCTGGTTATGGTTATACACTTTGTTGTACGTCACTGGATAAGAGCATCTGCCAAATGCCTGAAATGTAATGTAATGTAACACAGGACCGCAACCCACAAAGTAACACTGATCAATAGCAGCGTGTCACTGCAGATCTCCTGGGCATGAGGGTGTCTATAACGTACAGAGATTGGCTGTTGAAAAGTTCACCCTCCTCTGTCCGAGCAGCTGATTGGTGCCCAGGCTCCAGTGGAGTGGTAGCTCTGAGGACGGAATGTCAGGACTGCAGCCTGACGCGAGCCTGGAAACGCGAGCGCGTGCCTGCGCAGATCGCCGCATACCGCCGTCCCGCTGCCCTGCGCAGGTGGTGGTGCGAAGGCGTGCGCGAGCTGCCGCCCGGGCGCCTCGAGGCAGGGCCGGGGCTTTTACGGGGGCTCCGGTGACTCGTTCCTTCTAGACTGCCCGGTAACAGTTACCGAGGGGCCGTTTATCGGCCGTGACAGAAGCGTGTGAGGGCGCGGCTCTGGTTACACCTAGCAACAAGGACGGCAGAGGGAGAGAGAGAGAGAGAGAGAGAGAGAAACCCAGGACGGTGAGAGTGAAAGGGAATTGTTGCTGATCCAGGGCAACAGGAGCTCAGGTTTTATGGGAGCTTCCAGTCAGGTGAAGGAGGCTCCTCAGGGAGCAAACGTCACTGACGTACAGATCAGTCTCATGCAGAACCACAGGGCCTCCTCACAGACGTCACAGAATTACAGGGTTACCTTTCACAAGGTTTATAACCCACAGGGCCTCTTCACGCAGGTCACTTCCTAACTCGCTCCTTCGTGCAGGTTATTAACCCAAAGGGCCTACTGGTTAAGGTCAATGACACATGAGGGCTCCTCATGCATATGACTCACTGACAGGGCTTCCTCATAGGGCCTCCTGGTGAAGGTCAATAACCAATGAGGGCTCCTCATGTATATGATTCACTGACAGGGCTTCCTCATGCAGGTTACTATAGGGCCTCCTGGTGAAGGTCAATAACCAATGAGGGCTCCTCATGTATATGATTCACTGACAGGGCCTCCTCATGCAGATCACCAACAGGGCCTCCTGGTGTAGATGCTGAACTTTATAAAGAGGCAAGGTTCAGTGCCAATGGCCCTTAAAGGGCAGAGAGAGTAATTTGTGGAACAAGTAAAATTAACCTCCAAATTCTCCCAGAGAGAATTTTGGTTTTTTAGATATTCCTGAAACCCAGAGGTGCGAGGAGAACAAGGGGAATGAAGCACTATGCATTCCTCTAATTCCCAATATTCCGGTAAAAACACAGGACAATGCCAATTACCACCAGCAGTCTACGCTCTCGTCCTAACTCCAGCAGCAGGAGGTATGTGTTTAGGTGTGTGTGTACAGGTGTGCATTAATGTGTATGTGTAGAGGTGTGCGTGTGAACATGTGTAGAGCTGTTTGCTGAGGTTCAAGTCAAGTAGGGGTGCAGATATTTGAGTGTGTGTGTATCTGAGAGTATATGGGAATCCGTGTATGCTGGCCTGTGAGTGTGTATGACACTATGTGTGCGTTTGTTTGAGAGTGCGCATGTATGTGTATACGAGTGTGTGTGTGTCTGTGTGTGTGTATATATATGAGAGAGAGCATTTGAATGAGGGTGAAAGAGTGTGTGTGTGTGTGTGTGTGTATATATATATATATATATATATATATATATATATATGAGAGCGAGAAAGAGAGAGGTGTATGCAGGAAAGAGTGTGTGTGTATGTATATATAATGCATATATATAAATATATATATATCAGAGAGAGAGAGATAATCTGTATGCAGGAGAGAGAGTGTGCGTGCGTATATATAATACATATATATGAGAGAGAGTATTTGTATGCGGGAGAGAGAGCATGCGTGTGTAGGGTTGCTGCGTCCTCTCTGGGTGATTGAGGTGAGGTCAAGCGGCTCTCTGACGGATAATGATGTGTTTAAAGTTTAGCGCCAGGAAACACAACCTGATTAGCGGCTAATGTTCCCGACGGCGGCCCATCCATCATTGCCCCCGCCCCGCCCTTCTCAGCGCCGACCGTGTATTTGCACAACTGAGGTTGGTTTATACTGAGGGTGAAAATGCATAATAAACAGGCAGATTAAAACCCCTTGAACCGAGGGCTTTGGCTGAGAGTGATTACGGGGGCGATGGGGGCGAGGGTGAGGAGACGTGAAAACAGACGGTCGAGAAGCGTCGGTTCGTTCAACGGTAGCATTTTAGCGTTACCAAACCAAATGTGTTTATGGTACTGACCCAGTATTCTTTGATCCCAAAAGCTAAGTCCCAAAACATGGCTTTCAAGTGAAAAGTGAGTGAAAGTGCTGTGTTGAGTGTTGCGGACCTGTGTTCAGCGCAACAGACCTGTGTTCAGAGTGACAGAGCTGTGCTCAGCGTAACAGAGCTGTGTTCAGGGTAACAGAGCTGTGCTCAGTGTGACAGAGCTGTGTTCAGTGTAACAGAGCTGTGCTCAGTGTAACAGAGCTGTGTTCAGTGTGACAGAGCTGTGTTCAGTGTGATAGAGCTGTGTTCAGAGTGACAGAGCTGTGCTCAGTGTGACAGAGCTGTGTTCAGTGTAACAGAGCTGTGTTCAGTGTGACAGAGCTGTGTTCAGTGTGACAGAGCTGTGATCAGAGTGACAGAGCTGTGTCCAGTGTAACAGAGCTGTGTCCAGTGTAACAGAGCTGTGTTCAGTGTAACAGAGCTGTGATCAGTGTGACAGAGCTGTGATCAGTGTGACAGAGCTGTGTTCAGTGTGATAGAGCTGTGTTCAGAGTGACAGAGCTGTGCTCAGTGTAACAGCTGTGCTCAGTGTAACAGGGCTGTGCTCAGTGTGACAGAGCTGTGTCCAGTGTAACAGAGCTGTGCTCAGCGTAACAGAGCTGTGTTCAGCGTGACAGAGCTGTGCTCAGTGTAACAGAGCTGTGTTCAGTGTGACAGAGCTGTGTTCAGTGTAACAGAGCGGTGCTCAGTGTAACAGAGCTGTGTTCAGTGTGACAGAGCTGTGTTCAGTGTAACAGTGCTGTGTTCAGTGTAACAGTGCTGTGTTCAGTGTAACAGTGCTGTGTTCGATGTAACAGAGCTGTGCTCGGTGTGACAGAGCTGTGTTCAGGGTAACAGAGCTGTCTTCAGCTGTCTGTGTTTGTGGATGTGCCCTGCAGGTGTGTGTGTGTACGTGCGCGTGTGTGTGTGTGCGTGTGTGAAAAAGAGAAATGGGAACTCTTTAAAATCAGCCTGTAGGCAGAGGGACCAGTGTAAGGCTGACATCACAGGTTTGAATGCCAGCTGTAGGACTGTTTGTCTCCTGGCTGCTTGAGGAAGAAGAGAAAAACACAGGATTACTAATATCCTCAAGGAATCCTGGAAAGCGAAAAAGTTTTCCATTTTACTGCTTCTCCAGAGTTGCATTCAGATAATAAGGCCCACGGTGAGTACATAAAGGATCTCATTACATCACTTCCTGTTGGACTGCAGTTTATTTGCTGTAGTTGACTATTATTCTGTGAGAGAGCTGAAGTACCATACGATTAATAGACAAGCGCAGTCCAAGGAGTTGGTGAAGTCGTCAATGTGCAAGAAAACGTGCGTGCTCTGTAAGATACAGACACGAACTCAACATGGACGCAGTGCAGTCACAGATGTGAAGTTAGTCCGGTCAGGTCTTTTTTTTGCTGTTCAGAGCGATGGCAGTAATGCGCCAATAATGCTAATTCTACGCACTGTGGGTTGTAAAACGTGCAGTCTCTTTCCTGCAGGTTTTTCAAGATGACGTTTTATTTACAATTCTGACCAAAAAGTCTTACACAGGAAATGCCTAAGCTCTTTTCCTCCAGTGTGGGTAAGTTTATTTATTTCTACACGCATTCCTGGTTCTTGCTCTCGCGGGCTGCGGTTCGAGGCTCAGCTGAGCGGAACCCGGGGCTATTTTTAGAGGCAGAGAGCTCAGAAAGGTCGGTCGGTCTTTAGCAACCAAAAATTGGTCACGTCTCAATGTCGCTTTCTCTGTGTTACATGACCTACCAACTCAAAATTGAAACCTGGTTCATCATAAAATTGGCGATCATTGGTGATATTTACATTTATGTAAAACTGAGACTAAGCCCCCTGAATTTAAATGAACAGTTCAATCACAGAGTGGAACGAGTTACAACAGGGGTACCCCCAAAATAATTCGCTTGGGACCCAGCCACTGCTATTGAGCGATCAATAAACAATTCCATACCAGCCATTTTCACATTATCAGATTGATTTTAGCCTCCGTAGGCACCATAAAAAACCGAGGCTATCTTTATAAATAAAGAAGAATCAAGTAAAGGCAGAATGTAGAGCAGAATCAAGTAAAACGTGGCTTGTTTATTTTAAGGGAATAAAAGACCAGTCGACTCTCTTCCAGACGAATTTTAATAAATTCAATTGATTACATCAAACTGAAAAGTAATGTTGGTGAGAGAGCACACACGATTAAAAAAAACTCAGCATAGCGATAAAATGGTTAAAAAGAATAAAAGCAAACAAAGATTGCAAAGACAAACAGACATTGCTTTAACTTGCAATAAATGAAATGCTGCATTAATATTCACACATTTCATTCATTTGCACTTCAAATATAATTAAGAAAATGTTTGGACACTTGATTTTATTCAATAGTGGGTCATAAACATCACCTGCACTATCTTAGTAAATGTGTAGGCTGCCAAAAACAGTCACAATAATAACCGTCATAACAATTGTGTCTTCAGATTTTTTACATTATGAAATAGGTAAACGTGAAGTTGACCGTAGCCTAATCTCTGAATATCTATGAGGATACAGCCATCTCTTTCGTATCCAACACAGGCACCAGATTTATAGGAACGAAAATGTGAAACTAGAATAACTTAAACTAAAGCATATCCGAACAGAAGACAGTCTGAAGGGTGGATTTGCGCATGGCTACACAACAGTTTGTCGCCAGCTGCTCCCCGACTGTGGTTTTGTTTTAAGTAAGCGGTTTTCAGCCCCCGCGTCAGCGTCACGCAGCCTGCCCTGTCCTGCGTGCTGCTAAGAGATGGGTTTTTTTTTTTTTTGAGGAAGGGGCCAAGGGGCCAAAGGGCCTCGCGCCCAGTATAAGTGATGGGGCGGAAAGAGGGGTCGCGTGGACCTATAGCTGGGTCTCGGGTTGGGGCTAATGACCTTTAGATGATGACACTGTGTCACTGGCAGGATGATGCAGGAGACTTTGTTTTACTACAGTTACCAATTGTAAACCCGTTATACATTTTCTAATAGCTTACTTCATTTAAGTAAACAAATGTGTATTCCAACATTTAAACGACTTGACCATTTTACAGATACGCTTAGTTCCCTTTTGTTCTCGTCCCAAATTAACCCGCAATATTTTTGTCAGAATTTATTTATTTACTGTTGGGCGGGGATATTTTATTTTGAACACTTCAACACTCAGTTGCATTGCAATACAAGACTGCCTCGAGTTGAATTGTAGAGAAAAGTGTTGCATGTATAGGCGGAAGACTGTTAACTGAGCTCTCAGTCACAATGAAACAAAAACACACATTCAGAGAAAATACAGGAGTGAGCAGAACTGGACACGAGAACGCGAGGACTGCAGTGCAGAGACCTGACACAGTATAACTGTAATCTCAGAGGAAATTTTGACGTGAAAATTTTTGACATGATAGACGTCAGTCAGTCTATTGGCCAAACAGAGTAATTGTGCAGTAAACCATTCTTACCATCTGCAGCTGAGACAGAAAGTCGGTTAAAGGTGTTACCGTTCGTGGTCACTTTTTAAATATTCTCACTGGAAGTGCAACACTTTCTCCGGACACGGGAGAGACAGGTAAGGGCAAAGAGGAAATCCCATGTGATACAGCTGGGGCGCGCGCGCTCCCAGCATCATTGACGCACTGAACGCCGAGCTGTCCGTCTCCAAACCACGCGTAGGAATGCCAGCACTATATCTGTACGAGCTCTGGGAACCCTTTTTCGACAGAATACTGTCTATGCTGAAACCCTTCGCCCTGTCGGTGGTTTTGGTAACGCTACCTTGAATCATTCCCTTCTGTCTGCTCGGTCTGTCGACTGAGTTCGGCGCACCACTAAACGCGGGGCTGTTCACGGGATGCGCCGTGTCCTCACAGGAAATGGCGATCTTCTCCAGCGACTGGGACTTTGGACCACAGGGCGTTATGGATAAACAGGACCTGTACCAGTCCTCCGCGGGAGTAATGGGTGCGGGACAAGAGTCATGCACCCCTGGGGACGGGTACAGATCCTTCGTGCACAGCTGCACCCGATTCTTACTGATCTCAGAAAGAGCAGGTTTCATATCCGCGCCATATTGATCATTCTGCCGCTGCTGCCGCTCCAAGTCTGTCGCCGTCGCAATAAGGAGGTCAGCAGCAGGTTTGAGACTAGGAGAGGAGAGAGAAACGTGCCCACTGTTCTTCTTGTAGCGGGCTTTGGCTTCGCGCGATTCTTGGGACTTGGATTTCCTCTTCCTGCGCCTATAGTTGCCGTTCTCGAACATGTCCAGGCATTTGGTATCCAGGGTCCAGTAGCTACCTTTCCCGGGCCTGCCTTTCTCCCTGGGAACCTTAATGAAGCAGTCGTTGAGGGAGAGGTTGTGGCGTATAGAGTTCTGCCAGCCCTGCTTGTTGTCGTGGTAGAACGGGAATCGCTCCATTATGAACTGATAGATGCCGCTGAGGGTCGCGCGCTGTTCCGGCGCGCTCTTGATGGCCATTGCGATGAGTGCGATGTAGCTATAGGGCGGCTTCTGTGGAGGTTCCTGTCGACCCGGGGCGAATCCCAGTGCGGGCAGAATGCCCCTGCTGTCATTTCCATACAGGTATATCAGGGATGAATTGGACAGACTCAGTGTCGGCGGGCTTTCGCCCAGCTGCTGCACGCGGCTGCCGTAAAGGCTCATAGTTCCTCTCTGGTCCGCAGGGTCCAGCTTCTAATGTGGCCCGTTTCAAAGCAAGGTCCAGGCTGCAGAGCGAGGAACTCTGTGCCTGTTCGCAGGAGGGTCTGCGCTGTTCCCACCGTGTGCCTGTCTCACAAGTCTAAAAATGTTAGATAATTGTTGTACGTTCGCAATTTTATGTTGACTTAGCGCTGGAAAATAAATTGTCTATGATAAACACTCGTTGTGTTCTCAGCCCACCCACATTAATTAAAATTTCATTGCAGAAAGCCCTCGCTCTCTCTCTCCCCGCGTGTCCTCGAGCTACCAGCCAATGGTGTGCTTGGCTATCCCTTCATTTGTTTATAGAATTAGTCTGTTGATAAGTCTGCCCACCCAAGTCGAATCAAGCTGTGTTTATTTGGAAAAATTTCCGGGCACCCAATACATAAACGCACTGATCTGATGTTTGAAGTATCACGTCCACCCTTGACGCTGAAAGTTGCTCGCACAGAGAGAACAAGCAAACGCAGCGGGCTTCGATCTGGGAGTTGCTGTTGATTACTTGAAATGAAAATAAAGTATGAGTAAGGAAATAACTTAAACAATCATTTTATATTTATGTTTTGTCAACGTCTCCTTGTAGCTAAAATTGAGATTTTTTAAAAATACACGATAAAGTGCTAGCTATATGTTTAACCCGTGTTTTATTTTTTCTGTAGACATATATGAGATCGCAAGTGAGATAAAGCCGTAGAATATTTATTCGGAATAAGATCAACAGTAATGTACTGTTGCCCAGCGGTCTCTGTTCTCTCAGCGCTCGGACTTAAGAGCAAGGCTCCGGAATACTGGCGGGGGGGTGGGGGCAAGGAGAGGGGGCACGGTTCCTTACAGCACACGAGCCCAGGCCAGTCTATTCCATAAAAGGGGAGTTTGGCGGGACAAGGAAGCTAAATTGTATTATTTGTGAATGCGTGCCTGTTGCTTTATATTATGTATTTTCCTGTTTATAGGACGGAGGGGGATTATAACAACTTTACAAGTGCGCACAGCTGGCCCGTGCTTACATTACGAGTTTGGAAGTTTCAACAGATAAACCGAAGACTTTTCTTAATTTGTCTTTCTTCTTTTCCTTTTTAGTCTGCGTTTTCTGTCCTTTTATTTTTTTCAGGCGGTGATTCATTGAGAAATGGAAACAAGACCCAAAAGTCAGTAACGTCACGGACAGTCACAGTGCCTTCAGGGTTTAGCTCATTCAGTCCCACAGTGAGAGATCCATGGCATACTTTGGCACTCTTTCTAATTATTATTAATCCACTCACTAATCGTATAGTCACTCTCCCATTAATTTATTATTGGAATTTCAGTTTCCCTTGTGTTTTTTAATCCGCTTATCTGCCTTTTCCGATTTGTGCAAGTAATGCCTCACGCATTGCAAAACATGTCTGGAGAGGCATTCATCGAAATCACTCGCCTCTCAGCGCCACCGGCCGATCAAACTAAAACTGGCGATTCCCCTCCGATTATGAAAATATGACTTCGACATCAAAAGCACAACAAATATCGTGTAGTGTATGGTAGCCAACACGTAAAGCAAGTTTGATATTAATTTGCTGCTGTTAACATTCCAATATTTTATTTTAAAACCAGGTTTCTAATTAATGTAGGCTACAGCTTTTTTCTGAAGCAAAATGAACAGAACCAACAGAATGCCCAGTGCAATAATAGGATATGGCCTACAACGGCGTTCCTTTTGGGCGGTGTTCGTTACTTCACTAACGTAAAGGCGACGCTTCAAGTGCTTCTGCGATAATGCCCGGCACTCATGGATATAGGCTATAGATTTATTTTATATCAAAAATAGTTTTACTTAATTGCTGTGCTTATCGAAAAACTATTGTCCACTGACCGAAAAGTATATAAATCGATACCACTTGTAGCCTACTGCTAGTCCTAAAACAATGTTTTACAGCGCATATAAGTGCTACAGACCTATATTAGACTTATTTATTAGTACATTTTCCAGTCCTCGGTTTGTGAAATTGGGCTATATTTTCGCTGAGCCAACAGGATTAGAATGTTCCATCAGCGTTATGTCCACGTGACTACTTATTACAATTGGTAGGGGTGATGCGGCCTATTTATCGTTAGCAAAATTGATAAACTATTTTTCTTACCTAAACCAGTTACTAAACCTAACATGTATATTGTTATCAGATGCAGTTGGCGGAGATCTTGGTATTTTGATATTTATGTATCAAGAAACGACCTAATTACTATAGATGCAGCAAGTGCTATCACAGCAAGATCTAACCGGCGATGTGCATAGCATTATATAGGTATACCATAAGACTCTTTCACAAATAAACAGCAGCTCTTCAATCATTCTGGAGTTTTACTAAGGGGTCAATTTTTCTCTTTTATTAAACATACTAGTCAATCAGATGGTGTCTGGCAGATTAAATGAACTCTAAAGCTAATTAATCTGTCTTTGTAAATAACCATGATAACATAAATACATGGTATCAGTTTCAAATACTTTTCATATAATAATAATAAATGTTTTATTATTATTATTGTTGTTGTTTTTGTAGATATTTCGTAGTCAGCAGAAGCAGCTATAGTAATGACTACAGGATTACACGTTCTTCATGAAGCAAATCATTACTAATTCATTATATTTAATAATTCAGTATTTTAATAAAGAAACCAAATTATTCAAATGTATTTTATAAAATGATATACATTTGAATAATTTGGTTTCTTCATTAAAAACACTAAATAAATAGGAAAACGAATTGGAAATGACATAGCCTATTGGGGTAAACATTTCCTTTGACATTCAAATAAATTGCGTGTACAAATGTGCCAATATTGATATAAAATCAAGAAACCGACTTTGATTTCAGCGCAAAATAAAATTAATTCTATGTGCATTACCTACACATTTTTCTGATCAGGGATTTAAATAGCTGGTCAGTTGTCGTTTTTTCCTCCCTTCGGAGTCCTCTGGATGATTTTCAAGAATCGTTATATAAACATAACGCTGATTATATATAGGCTAATGGAGGTTGCGCGCGGGAGGTCATCTCGAGACCAGTTAAACACACTGTATTCTCAACACATGGCACGTACAGGTAAACAACACTGCTGAACACGGACTTGGCAGGGATACGAATTGCATCAAGCTATCGAACACCAAAACAAATTCCTAAATTACAAAAAAGCGACAATTTAGTGTCCTTCGGCATGCGTTCAAGTAGAATCCTGTAAACACATGCTCTTACAATGTCTCCGCCAAAATCGCGGCTGTTTAGATAAAGTTGTGTGGATACGCGTGGACAAAGCCGAACCATTTACTCTAAACATCTCAAGCATACTAGTAAAAGGTATTTTTGTTGGCCACTAAAGCCGTGTCCCCAAACATCTGTACGAAATCCCAATGCTTGAGGTGCCGAACGATTGAGATAAGGGAGATGAGGCAAAACGATAGCCTACAGGCAACTGCGGATGGAGGAGCAGATATAGGTGCGCGTATGTGCTTCGTCCGCTTAACGTCCGCAGTGCGTGGAGAAAAATGGCCTTTCAAATAGCGCGATGGACCTGTCAGGTGCTTTAACCTGATCTTTTCCCTCAATGTGGTTCTGAGGTAGTGGCACCTCGTCCTGTTCGCAGTTAATTATCCATAACTCGAGCACGTGTCCTCGCACTAGACGTCAGGTAGAAGGCCATTTCGCTCAGATAAGGTACCACTCCAGAACAGTGGTCGGACACCATGTAGGGCGTTTCCATGCATCTTCTTCATCTTCACAGGTCAAGTGTTCAATGGACATCAACGAGGAACCACCCCGATGGGAGCCTCAAGACTATTTCGCTTTGCGCACCAATTAAATCCCAATTCCTTCCGTGGCGACTCGATGAAATAAATATAGACACTAATCGAATTAGCTGTTTTCGGTTTAAAAGTGGCGCACAGTGTGGGAAATGTTTAAACTACTTGCATGATCAGATTTAACCCCGGATTTAATGTATTTGGTTTGCGTGTGTTTATGACTGAGTGAGAAAGAGCGAGAAAAGGAGCACGATATTTCGTTTTAAATAATTATTTTCACGCAACTGAGTATGAAGTGGAGTTAGTTTAATATATAAAATATATAGACACATGCTTTTATTCAGACTGTAATAAAACCAAATATATTTGGTTTTACTATGGCGCAGTGTCCTTCCTTGCATTCTTCCTTAGAGGCGAATAATTTTAGCCTAATTCTAATTGTCTAAAATGCATTATTAAGGAAAGTCATTTCAATTTCAGAAAAATAATTATTTTAAAACATTTTTTATATTTTTATATTTATTAAATGTTATCATTTTTATTAAATGTGTACCTATAAAATAATTTCTAATTAACATTGTACGTATTAATTTACAAATATTTTGTGAAGTAACAAATGTAAAGGAAATGTATTCAACAAAAGGTATATTTTAAATTTGCATAGAAATGCGATTTTAATTAAAAGGATATAATACAAGTACAAAATAAGTTAAGCGAATGATAAAAGGTGTCTGTGCGCACGAGAATCAGGACAATTCCATTACGAAGATGACAGTGATGATTATGACAGTAATGAGCATTGCTATCAGTTACTAATAATAATAATGATGATGATGATAGTATAATAATTGATTACAGTACAGTTCAAGGTGTTAAAAATGAGCCTTGGCGGTTAGAAATATTAACTATACTAAGGCAATAAGCTTACACAAATCCTTACATAAAACTTATTCGAATTCAGTACATTTGTCAAGAAGTACTGACACGGAATTCTGAACAGCTGAAAACTCTCACGAGATGAGCGTCAATGTCCAGGTTACAGTTTGCCCCTAAACAATGACTACCAACATCAATAGCACGTTTTGCTGACAATCGGTTTGTAGTCTCCCCCCGCACGTTGCTGCGGAATATTCACTTTGATCATATGCAACAGCGAATTGGTGGCCTGTATTTTTGTTTAACGGGAGAAGACAATTAAATTCTTATTATTCGTATAAGACAGAGGTGCAGTACATCATTTGTATTAAATTCTCGTTTCTTGGCGACGATAAATTAGTTTGTATGCTTCTGTCGCCATCTAGCGGGGTCGGTATGGTAAACCTTACTTGTTCTTGTCGGCAGAATGCCTCTTGCAAAATTGAAACAGAATTAGAAGAACATAAAAGCTATTTTACTATTGTGCTGGACTCGACACAGGTAGAAAGGTTGAAGTCAGTGTCAGTGTGCATTCTGGACAGTGGAGAATGTCTGGAATACAGTGAGATAATAAACGTGCTCAGAAATAGATTAAACTAAAACTGTAGGCAGGATAAAACAACAACAACAAAAAACTGCCACTTGTAAACTTAACTGGAAATGTAATGCTTCATCTCAAGGCTTAACATTTGCCCCAAATGCCTAATTTTCAACATTTCTGATCCTGGTGTCTAAGAAACAAAATCTAAATATCTAATATGTAAGCCTGAACTATTAATCATGCGAAGTGAAGCAGCTGAATACATTCACATGTATGAGAGTAAACTGTGCGGAAACTTGGTGTACACAATTATACTCCAATAATGCAGGGTGGTCAGACTCCAGTCCTGGAGATCCACACTTCGTGTTGGCTCGAGCTCACGAACCTTGTTTTCATGATCTAAATCGGCTGCTGAAGGAAAGGACACTACAAGAACTAGCACATGGATTTGAGTCGGACACTTCTGCCCTAGTTGTGTGGTCTTATAAGTATGGATACGCGAGGCTCCTGCAGTCGCTGGTATGGGTTTCGTATGATGAAAATCTATGGACGGGGTAATTATACTTGTGTAGATTCCACGATGGCCAGCAGGGGTCCTTCTTCCGGGTCTGCTGATGCAGAAGCACAAGAAAAGCGATGATTCTCTGAAAAGACGAGGAAGAGCTGAAGAGCTCTGTACACTGAGGCTGGTTTTACTCTGAAGAGCTCTGTACACTGGTGTTATTCTGAAGAGCCCTGTACACTAGGGCTGGTGTTATTCTGAAGAGCTCTGTACACTGAGGCTGGTGCTATTCTGAAGAGTTCTGTACACTGAGGCTGGTTTTACTCTGAAGAGCTCTGTACACTGGGGCTGTTCTATAGAGCTCTGTACACTGGGGCTGGTGTTATTCTGAAGAGCTCTGTACACTGAGGCTGGTGCTATTCTGAAGAGCTCTGTACACTGGGGCTGGTGTTATTCTGAAGAGCTCTGTACACTGGGGCTGTTCTATAGAGCTCTGTACACTGGGGCTGGTGTTATTCTGAAGAGCTCTGTACACTAGGGCTGTTCTATAGAGCTCTGTACACTGGTGTTATTCTGAAGAGCTCTGTACACTGGTGCTGGTGTTATTCTGAAGAGCCCTGTACACTAGGGCTGGTGTTATTCTGAAGAGCTCTGTACACTGAGGCTGGTGCTATTCTGAAGAGTTCTGTACACTGAGGCTGGTGCTATTCTGAAGAGTTCTGTACACTGGGGCTGGTGTTATTCTGAAGAGCTCTGTACACTAGGGCTGTTCTATAGAGCTCTGTACACTGGTGTTATTCTGAAGAGCTCTGTACACTGGGGCTGGTGTTATTCTGAAGAGCCCTGTACACTGGGGCTGGTGTTAGACTGAAGAGCTCTGTACACTGGTGTTATTCTGAAGAGCTCTGTACACTGGGGCTGGTGTTATTCTGAAGAGCCCTGTACACTGGGGCTGGTGTTAGACTGAAGAGCTCTGTACACTGGTGCTGGTGTTATTCTGAAGAGTTCTGTACACTGTGGCTGGTGTTATTCTGAAGAGTTCTGTACACTGGTGCTGGTGTTATTTTGAAGAGTTCTGTACACTGTGGCTGGTGTTATTCTGAAGAGTTCTGCACACTGAGACTGGTGCTATTCTGAAGAGTTCTGTACACTGGGGCTGTTCTATAGGGCTCTGTACACTGGTGCTGGTGTTATTCTGAAGAGTTCTGTACACTGAGGCTGGTGCTATTCTGAAGAGCTCTGTACACTGGGGCTGGTGTTATTCTGAAGCGCTCTGTACACTGGGGCTGGTGTTATTCTGAAGAGCTCTGTACACTGGGGCTGGTGTTATTCTGAAGCGCTCTGTACACTGGGGCTGTTCTGAAGAGCTCTGTACACTGGGGCTGGTGTTATTCTGAAGAGCTCTGTACACTGGTGCTGGTGTTATTCTGAAGAGCTCTGCATTTGGCTTCTCATACGTGCAGCTGATTGCAGCTGTGCTCAGGACTAATGCTTAAACAGGATGAAACTAATCCTGCCACAGATCACAAGGCTCAGCACACAGACCTCACTGCTAATCAAACACAGGCTTTCTGCACGAGAGAGAGAGACCACGCATGGCTGTGCTCTCATGCATCGGTGTGCGTGTATCTGCCTGCTCTTTGACAGACAGTGCAGAATTAAGAGTCCAACGTCACTCCGAATGATCGTGGCAGAGATAATGCGGTTGCAGCTGCTGTTCTGGGGCAGAGGGGGAATTTGAACCGGGGTCCAGGGACCCAAACGCAGAGGGGCAGCTCAGACCAGAGACACAGTGGGACATAAGAATAGAGAAGGAGAGGAGAGAAGGGTACAGGTTGCGCTGTAGTTCCCATTTGACACAGAAGACAATGAAACAGACCATTCCTCCAGCATGCGCCGCTGCTTGCATTCTGGCTGCTTTCTAATCTGGCATGAATGGTAAGATGAAGAGAGAGGAAATGACTACTCAGTGGTTTAATTCTGAGTAAAACCATGCCGGCCACAGTACTGGTGCATGCAGGTAAGCTGGTAACACTGCAGGAAACATCCTAACTGCATGTGAAGCTTTCAGGTGGATGGGGTGTGGGGCCAGGTGTGCTCAGGTGTTCCTGGGCAGGATGGTGCTAGTGAAGAGAAGCACAGTCTCTCTGATCCCCTTAGTATACCTGCACCTATGTCACTGGTCCTACACTGAGTCTGCCCTGATACAAATATGTCTCAGTCTTCGGGGGTTGACATAGAAACGCTCTAGCATTCCTTACCTAGGCCCTGTCGATCTCACAGTCCAGTGGGCAAGCACAGCCGATCCTTTTGTCAACAGATATGGAGAGATAAGACACAGTATGAAGACCGCGAGCGGTGCGCCCTCTCTCCCTTTGTGTGTGGACTGCAAGCCCCTATCGCGCACCACAGTCAGACAGTTCCGCGAGACGCACGGTGCATCCGCTCGGTTGCCTATTGACGTCACTGTGGTATCACATGAATAAGTTGGGACCAATCGGAGAGGCGCAGCCTCAGTGCCTGGTTTCTTCACGAAGATAGAGGAAAAGAGAAAAGGGAACCGTGCCAATGGGCTACTGAAGAACAGAAAAGACGAAACGCACTTCTCTCGGACCTCTACCCTTTTTTAATGCTCCTTAATTCTGGATTATATCATATCGCGGACTGGAGGTAAAGGCGAAACAATGGCTCAATCATACTGAGTAGCTCGTGTCGGGGGAGCGGAGCGCGGAGAGGAAGAGACATTTCAGGGGAAATTGTCGGGAGATATAGGAGAGCAGTTACCCTAAATCCCCCCTCTCCCCCGTCCCGGAATCCTGCTCTGTATGACTCTAATGGCTTGCTCAATAATATAACCCTCGGTCACATTTTCAATCACACAATAAATACAATATTGTAGGTCGCGACGTGGCTATTATAGCTTCGCATTAGCCGTGTTTTTTTCTTTCTTTCTTTTTATACATCTGTTTTTGATATACATAGCCAGCGGCAGCGTTCGTCTCGCTGCGGGTATACAGATAAGTATGGATTTTAACAGTAGCGGAGGGGGCAGCGAACTGCACAACAATCACTACCACCATGTAGAGGACAGCAAACCTTTACTGGGGGAGATGTCTACGCCGACGCCGCCGGAGGGTAACAATAATAATAAGATGGGCGCCGGGCCGTATCGGAGAACCCTGATCCCCTCCAGCACCGGGATGCGATACAAGCTGCTCCAGGAAGGAGATGCCCAGGTGTGTGTGGTGAAACACCCTCGCACCTTCCTCAGCAAGCTCCTCACTTCGAAATTCTTACGGCGATGGGAGCCGCACCACCTCACGCTGACGGACTGCAGCCTCGCCTCGGCCACGGTAAGCTCCCCCACTCTGCGGCTAACGTTAGTTAGCTCCCGAGCCATGTTGAAATACGGAATCGTGTCACAGAAGGTATTGTGCGTTCCCTTAGCTCGTTATCTGGTTGACATTTGTCATATTTCCTACGAGGAGCAGTTCGTCATCGTGTCATTTCGATCGCTCAGTAGGCTATCAGAGAAAAAAAGGGTTTCATTCTTTTGTTTCCAATTCAGTCATCTGGTTCGCGCTGTCATTTCCTTCTGTAATTACACCTACACACAGCTGACGGAGACGCTGTTTGCTTTATTACGTTTCAATAGCTAGAACTCGTCGAAACGTGTTTTGTGTTAAAACTGACGATGCGATGAATGTAGACTAGTCCACACAAAATATCGAGATCTAGCTTCGGCCTATCTCCAACAGGCATTTTCATCACGATCGTTGTCAACGGGGAAATAGTAGGCTATAGACCGCGATGCATTTAAAGGTTTTTGTGTTATCCGTCGGGCCAGAATTGTTTTGTGTAGTGCGAAGGAAGACATTTTCTAAATCTGTTTGATGTGGTATTGACCAGGCCTGGTTTCGATTTAAACCATGGTCTTAAATGACAGTCATTTAAACTGTCAAGAATCCACAATTCATCAGACATAGCCTAACACCCAACAATTCTAGCCTATAGCCAGGAGCGCCAGAAACATACCATATTACACAGAAATTATTTGTGAAATTCTGTACATTATTACCAAAGCTGTACATAACATGTCCGAAATGTCACATCAGTTAACATATTGATTTTTTAATGTCAAGAGACTCGGACCCGATTGATATGCAACTGTTTTTTTTTTTAGAACGTGCATATCTTAATTTATTTTCAACTGCACGTGACCGACTGATTTCAGTTAGACTGCAAACTGAACTTTTCTAAAGAGAGCCAGTATCGGCACTGGTTTCGGACAGTCCTTTTAAAAAAATAGACCTAGGAAGACAAAAATACTGTTCTTGAGTCATACATCTTGAATGCAATTTTAATATTCGCTCCAAACTATTTAAAATATACTCCGACTGAAGGGGAAGGTGTACCATCTGTCACCAGCAGTTATATTTTCTGCCCCTCATTATCCATACCATCTGTATAGTAGGCACCCATTTCACAACATCTGCAGTGTTTGTGTGTTCCGAGACATACAGGAACAACATCCCCCTTTATAAATTTCACCCACACTTATTTCGATCACCCTGATTAAATTTCGATCAAGCATGGACACTTTCATGGATACCAGTGGAACAATGGTTAATGGTATATTGCCCTTTCCCAACGTAGACCTGGAACATTACACCTGCGGCGTAGCCAGGAATTCAGTCTGGGGGCTTCCAAGTTTCAAACTGAACTGACAAACCTCCGCCCAAATGCACCTGTTGACGAGGGGGTCGCGTCAAACCAACAGGCTGCTGCCTGTGTGCGTCTATTTTAGCAGGGGAATGGGCGTTCTTGTTTTCACAGTCGATTTCAGCATAACTTACACGTGTCTCCGGAATTTAGAGGGGTCTCCATTTCTCCCAGTCTCCCCATTTCCCTCAGAGTCTCCATTTCCCACCGTAATCCCAACAATAAGTTCCACCAGCTGTCCATTGCTGGTACTCAGGAGTTTTGCACCTTATGTTAACGCGTTGTTATTATTCTTCTGTGTCAAGGTGTGCTCTTTCATGTTCTGTGTGTGATCACAAGTTGACCCAGGCAGGGGAAAACTGACTGACTGTGCAGTGAACAGGCGTACAGGCTGCGCGTGGCTTTTGTGGCTATTCCGCGGCATGCTACCTCCGGTCAGTGTATCAGAACGCGAGAGGTGAGGAGAGGTGGCCCAAACGTTCCCCTCAGCGTGACCGCGTTCGCTCGCGGGGGCCTTCGCTGCCGTGTCCGGCCGAAACGCTCCCTGGTGCCACAGAGACGCGCCCCGCGGCCCTGCTGCCGGTGTCTGTGCTGACTGACCGGGAGCCCCAGGGGGGGACGCACGGTTCACTGTTAAAGTTACCCAGGAAGTAAGGGTCTTGGGCAGCTGGCCACTACCCATGTCACTGCACAGTACAGTCTCACTTGCAGCTGCACTTTGGCTCAGGTCAGTTTGGCTCAGGTCAGTTCAGCCAGTGGATAAAGGGTCATCGTTTCACAGGGTGTCTTCACACAATCTTAGGCTTCAATACTCAATCAATGCTCCTGGTACTACACAAACGAGCACATATACACACACACACACGCATACTCATAAACACACACACACAAACACAGGCATAGAGTCACAAACATACACACACTTTCACATTCAATGGAGACAGTCACACAGACAAACATGCACTCACTCACACATTCACAAATGCCCACCCAGACTCACACACTACACACAAATAATCACAAGTACACATGTACTCAAACGCATTCCTGTACTTACACACTCTTGCACAAATGTCACATTTAAGAGCAGAACTAATGTGTGTGAGAGTGCATGAGAGTACAGAGAGCCCAATTTAGCAAATATTGACATTGATGATGGTAGCTATCTGAGCTGGTGGGGTGCACTGTACCAGCACTGTGGGGCAGGCTGGAGGGGTGTACTGTACCTGCACCACAACCTAAAATTTTGATAAGCAAGCTAAATATATATTTTAGAAAATTATTTTTAAGGGCCTGCAGATAAGAATATGAATGTAACTGTAGCTAAATATTTCTGTGCTAGCTCAGCGAACGGTCTCCTACAGTTCTTTTGGATTTACCATTAGCTAGCTAGCAAGAGATCCCACTACATATAGTATGGTGTATATCGAGATCCCACTACTGTGTATATCCATGTACAGCTAGCGACTGCCCACCAATTTGCTTACGTTTATGACTATAACGATTAATGCATTTGCAAACAAAACCATATCATTCAAATGAAAGTATTATCAATCAAGCAATATTGGCAACAAATGTATTCAGCCATGAGTTGATGGCAAATGTTAGCCTAGCCTAGCTTACCAACACAGATCACATTTCTTTCACTTCATTACAGTCTTATTAGCACAAACTTGCAGGTGACAAAACTTGAAAAGTTCATGGCATAATGGGGAAATTGCATTTATATCTATCCCAACCTATCCATCTTGTTGGGTATCTATGGTTTTAGCTTGTTTGTAGACCATCTAATTATCCGTCTTAAAAAGGGATTGTTAAATGTGGCCCTCGGGGCACAGTAACAGCCTGCTTATGATTTCCTTCTGCTCTAATCAGGGGCTTAGACTTACACCTGGGTCACCAGGTGTGGGAAATCTCCAGCAAACAAAAAACAGCAGCAACTTCTGTCTTCAAGGGCCAGATGTGACTATCTTAGATCTGTAAAGTATTGCTAGAGAGAAGCCTAGAGAGAACTAAAAAAAAAACTAAAATGAGCATTCCTAGATGCAGGGGGAACAGAGCAGGTTCTCACTTTGTCATCTACCAGGACTGCAAATGCTTCAGAATAAGGTCCCTTCTGTATGCAGTCTGAACAGAAGTGTCATAGTCCAGTTAGAACTGGGGAGTCACATTTCACAGCTCCCACTAACAATAATTAAAAATTCAAATCTGAGATTATACAAGAAAATGAAAGGGCACAGAGTCCGAATGACGTCTTTCTTTTGTAATGACTGGATAGCCCTGCCAGTAAGAGTAGAGCATGCACGTGCAATTAAACACAAATCTACAAGCGGGTTTAGTCGCAAAAATCCGTAAGAAACATTCATTGTAACAAAACAACGCAGAAAAAGCAACAGGCACTTAAACAATACCAATTCATTGTTGAATTCTTTAAAATCTCAGACAAGGACAAACTAGATCACCAGTGTAAAGAATGCTGTGAAATCACTGTATAGCAGTCTTACGGAAGTCAGAAATGATCTTTTAAACGCGTTAGAGAAAATTTGTTAAACGGAGTTAAACAAAAGACAACTAAGGGAGTCAAGTTAGACGAGGATCAATGTTCCAAAACCAGACGATTCTAAATAACGGAACAGGCCTACTCCTCAGTAAATGGTATTCGTTTTCAGTGCCGTCGGGGTCTTATTGTTATTATTAATTCAATTCTGGAGAAATAGCCTACTGGTTTTAAAGTTGCAACATAGCCAATTTAGCACTTTAAACCCACGTAATTTACGGACCATTTTTGTAGCGTTGTCTACTTCAGTTGAAACGATTGCTAGGTTTGATGGTCAAGCGTTAGCAACACGAACGAATTAATGAAGACTAATTGCAATAGCAAGGTTCTGGTTTGGCTAACTTTTCAGATTACGTCACATTTGTTCAATCCAAATTGTTTTACCTTTTACGGTGCATACGGACCAGGTGCATCACAAAATTTTGACGTTCCACTCCTGAATTGTAGGCGTGCGGATGGTACATAGTGCAGGCGTTCTGTCTCCTTCCCGGACAGAATGTCTTGCAAACGTAAATTGTTTTACTCGCGGCACAGACATTTTGTATTGACGGTGACATTGATAAAAACGTTCTACGTCACTGACGCAGATGCGTAAAAGGTTCGATCAGGCAAGATACGGATAAAAATGTTCCTTTGTGATACTTTTGATTTTTTTATTAGGCTATTCATCAAATATTAATTTAAACGAGTAATGTTAGTCACATGTCTGAGTCTGGTAGATACTGCAGGTCAAAGTGAATTCGCTTTACCAAAGTCAAGTACAAGTCCATCTGAAAAATGATCAAGTCCATGTCAGAAGTCATGAAAATCAAATCCAGTCGGACTACTTGACTCCAACGTCATAGAGGTTCAAGTCCTGGAGAGCACTGCTGTAACATGGGTAAACAGGCAAACAAATCGGGCTTTTAAGATTGCGGCTGCAAACAAAATCTATTAGACATCCAAAAAAAATGAGCAAAAACCTCCATTTCGCGCATGCTGAACAGTTTGTTGCGATAGAAATAAATTGTAACATCAAAAAAGCTTTATTTTTTCTATAATTTTTTATGCTTATGTGGGGCTAACTTAAGCCGCGTTTCCACCGAAATTACCCGGAACTTTCAGTCCCAGGAACTACTTTACCAGGAACTAAAAGGTTCCTTCAGCCAATGGTTGTCTGCGTTTCCACCGGGGTCTGAAGTACCGCGAAGATTAGGCAAATTAGCCCACTGACGTATGAAAAAGCAACGTTGTCGTCGGTCCGTCTGTCATATGATTTCTTCCGTAACCCCATACTACCACCGAAGTAGCCTACATTATTTTCTAATAACCGGGACAGCCCGGAGGGGTTTATTCCACTTATACAACGGGTTACCAACAATGACTATATATGGTTACTTTTGTATTTATTGATTTTCATATATCCTCTCAAACACATTCATTATGTTTTTATGCGAACATTCGCTTTCATGTCTTGACATCCGAAGCGACAGAATGCATTCACATTTATATGTATAACTGGCAACAACAGCAGAAAACATGCACACGTTGTAAACAATTTGCTGTTTGATTACTTTCTCGTCGTCAATTCCATATAGGCTAATGGCAAAATGACAAGAATAGAACGAAAACTCGGACTTGCGTGAAAATGTAAATTAGTAGTGGTACAGCCACCGTTTGCTTTCCTTCGAAGTTACTGCTAGCCGAGCAGCGAAGTGTGCCCTCCAGATGCGAACCATGCACCATAAATTAGTCCATAGTCTTCCTGGTCTTTTCGTGGAATTGAAAAATGTCAGTAAAATTACGGCAGTCTGAAAAAGCTTAAGGGAAGCTAAAGGGAAGATTACTAGAATTAACCTGTTAGTTTACGCGGATAAAAAGTGCGGATGGTGATTTCCAGTTTGCTTGTACTGTATCATCAATGTTAATTATGCAGAACTACCGCATACCTCACATAACTGTATCAAACGTTTTGAGTCAATTACAACGGGCTAACAAAGAAAATCCTTAAGAAAATATTCAGCAACCGAATTAATCCGTTTGAATGTTTTGGTAGCCTACGTAATATGCTGTCCCAGCACGAATGCTTAGCATTTTATAAAACGAATACTAAAGCAAGAAAAGAACAGAAGAGCACACGTTATAATTCCAAGACGTTGACAGGCTATAACCAAAACTAGGCTACTGCGCCGCATAACGTACAAGTTTGATTTGAAGTTATAATGAAAATAAATTGGTTTGCCGCTGCATATTTTCAAACATGGCGGGTAATGGCGGAAAATAAATACAACACAAATGCTGCGAGTACTCGACCAATCAGAAATGTTCAGCGCTGCAAGCTCCACCCAAAAGGTTCCTGTACTTTCGGAAAGTACTACCCCCCGAGCAGGAACGTTTTGGGGGGTAAAACAAAGCCCCCAGAACTAAATTTAGACCCTAGTTCCTGCGGTGGAAACGCACCGAGTTCCTCAAAAGGTTCCTAGTTCCGGGGTATAGTTCCTGCGGTGGAAACGCGGCTTTATTGTAGCCACATTTTCACCTGTCCAGTACTGGGCAATTTCTCCTAAATGGTATAATTTGTTTTCTTCAGAAATTTTGGTCATTTGAAAGCAAACCTCATCAACAATACCAACATGTTTTTTATTTATTTATTTATTTTTTTAAATAAAAATAAAATAAAACTTTAACCACTTTGAAAAGGCTGAATATTGGTTGTGATTACACATTTGTTATGAGATGCAAGAGAACTGGATAAATTGGCTATGTTTTACACTGGAGTTTGATTTACAGTTTGAAGAAACAAGAGAAGGGCTGGGGGCAGGGCTCTACGCTAACATTTTCCCAAGGAGCACATGTGCTCCCAAACTGAAAAAATGAGGAGCACCCTAATTCGTAGGTGTGCTCCTAAATTATTTTTCCAGTTAGCACACATTGATTTTCAGGAGCAAATGCTCCTAAAATGGGAGCACTGTAGGGCTCTGGCTGGGGCAGATTACGTAATTGCTTGACGTTGATAAATGTCTCAGTTAAATTAATTTTAAAAAATAATTTTATGTTGCACTGTAACTTTTGAAATTCTTTCATGACTTTACACCTGGACAAAGAGGCTGGACAAAGCGGCTAGGCTAACACCGTGGCCGTAGCCGACTGTCAGAAGCATTGGCTATGTGTTGTTGAACGGCGTTACCTTTCACCCTGATTATCAGACTCGCATTCAAAAAGAATAGGCCAGCCACCTCCATTGTGTGGGCCCTAAAAATACACCCTCAATCCTCATATATTAATAAATAACTAACTCACTCCCCCCAGGGCACTATAGAGCAGTTGCTGTCTGAAATAAACGTACCATCCTGGCTAGAGTAGCTAACGGGCCTGCAGATAACAGACAGTCGCTCTCAGCACCGAGTGAATGCATTTCAGTTTATCACGTACTCAGTCTGCGTTTCAGTGTACAATGCAGTCAAATTCTGCATTTCCCTGTTTCTGTATATTGTAAATCTGTATGATGCAGGGCCTGCGGGCCCTTTGGAGTGAGGCAGACACATGACGTTAGAAAAACCTGTAGATGAGCTGGTGGTAATTTTGTGTGAATGGTGTGATCTAGATTATGTGTACACAGAGTAAGCTTGCAGTGCACTGTAATCTCACAATAAAATACTCATTGTTAATTTAACTGGAACAGAGTTTTAGTCCAAGAAGGATCCAAATGTACTCTCATCTGATTTAATACTCAACCTTTTACTGTATTGGCTGCATTAGATAGCAACTTGGGAGTCATCCAATATAAATGTTTTCATGTTCCCCCTCTTTTGGGATAAGGTATAATTATATAATTAAGATATAAAATATTCTGTGATGAGGCACACTCTGATGACATAACCTGCTCTGTGGTGAAGGCGCTCTCTGATGAGGTAAACTGCTCTGTGGTGAAGGCACTCTCTGATGAGGTAAACTGCTCTGTGGTGAAGGCGCTCTCTGATGAGGTAAACTGCTCTGTGGTGAAGGCGCTCTCTGATGAGGTAAACTGCTCTGTGGTGAAGGCGCTCTCTGATGAGGTAAACTGCTCTGTGGTGAAGGCGCTCTCTGATGAGGTAAACTGCTCTGTGGTGAAGGCGCTCTCTGATGAGGTAAACTGCTCTGTGGTGAAGGCGCTCTCTGATGAGGTAAACTGCTCTGTGGTGAAGGCGCTCTCTGATGAGGTAAACTGCTCTATGGTGATGTAAACTGCTCTGTGATAAAGGCGGTTATTCATTACTGGGTTCAGATGCTGGATCCAAACCACACTCCCTCCCTCACCCACCCAGTGAAGTATGGAATCTGTGATATTGGCATAATATCACACTGAATACTTCTCCCATTCAAGAGCTATTGCTGCGCTGTCAGTGTAGGTGTTAGAGTGGGGTGTTAGATGTTGTGGTGTTAGAGAACAGTGTTAGAATTGTCAGTGTTAATTAGGAGAGTTGCAGGATTGGCTGTTAAAGTGCAATGTTCTCTCTGTCCTGTAAATCCCCCAGGGCCCTCCCCAAAAAACTTTTTTTTGGTCTACATTGATTTGTTTCTATGGCAACTCAAGATTATGGAGAGGAGAACTTTACTCCACCCCATCTCAAGGAAGAAAAAACAAAATAAGTGACACTGACCAAGGTTACCACAGAAACTGTGCTGGATGTTGTTTCTATGACAACATGTTAGTGGTTTGAATCCTCTTTAACACTATCTTGTACTCGGTTAATAATGTTGACATCTTATTTTGGCACTGCAAAAGACAGGTACTGTACACTGTGGTGTGTGTGTGTGTGTGTGTGTTTGTTTCTTAATTTGTCTTTATTTGCTGTGGTGATTAACAAAAATATGTCATGAAAAAGAACAATCAACGTAATCTAGTCTAAATGATCCCAATATTAAGAAGAAAAAAGGCACATTTTTCTTAGTCTGTAGCGGGATGGAGTGGGGTTGGTCTGTAGTGGATTGGGGTGCAGTTGGTCTGTAGTGGATTGGGGTGGGGTTGGTCTGTAGTGGATTGAGGTGGGTGTAGCGGGTGGGGGTGAGGTTGGTCTGTAGTGGGCTGGGGTGGGGTTGGTCTTTATTGGATTGGGGTGGGTGTACTGGATCGCGGAGGGGTTGGTCCGTAGTGCGTTTGGCCTGTAGCAGGTTGGGGTTAGGGTTAGTTTGTAGTGGATTGGGTTGGAGTTGGCATACAGTAGATTGGGGTGGGTGTAGCAGGTTGGGAGTGGGGTTTCGTCTGTAGCGAGTGGGGGTGGGTGTAGTAGATTGGGGTGGGTGTAGCAGGTTGGGAGAGGGGTTGGTCTTTAGCGGGTGGGGGTGGGTGTAGTGGATTGGGGTGGGTGTAGCAGGTGGGGGGCGGGGTTGGTCTGTAGCGGGTGGGGGTGGGTGTAGTAGATTGGGGTGGGTGTAGCAGGTGGGGGGCGGGGTTGGTCTGTAGCGGGTGGGGGTGGGTGTAGTGGATTGGGGTGGGATTGGACCATGGCCCGTTTGCTGTAGGCTATGCGTGTGTGACCTGTGGTAACCCAGCCTGCAGTGCAGGTGAAGGATGACCGTGACTGAAAGAGACCTCTCTGATTAGGGAGTTCAGACCGAGAGACTTAACCCCAGCCCTTCAGTGCTGCCACCGTGACATTAACCCACATAAACGAGCAGGAGGCCTGACGGGTGAGAAAGTGGTGTGACAGTCAGAACAGCCTGGCCCTGGATCTCACAAACCCCCCCCCCGGGGTCCTGTCCTCTTCCAGCCTTTAGGGTACATGGAGTCGCCCCTGTCCTACAGCTGTATAGAAGACCTGCAGCTGCTGTGCTGGGACAACGCCCCCAAATACTGCCTCCAGCTCAGCTTCCCCGGCGGCACCATCCTGCTGCAGGTGCGAGCCCCGCCCAATCAATCTCTCCCTCTTTGCCTCCTTCCCTCCCTTCTCCCTCCTCCTCTCCCTCCGTCTCTCTCGCTCTAACTTTTGTTGGAGTATTCATAGTATGAGCTAATTGGGGAGGTTGACAATTTCTTTGCAGTTTGCAGGATGGATGGGTGTATTTGTAAACCGGATGAAGTTGAGGGCTTTGAATTAATGTTTTGAGTTTATATGGAAAACTAATGTTGTACTGGTAATTATTTCTAATGTTTGTTTTATTAATTTTTTTTATTATTTGTCTTTTTTATGTAAAAAAATATGTTATATTTCTTATCTTTTTCCAGTTTTGTGTTTTTGTTTATTGGCGATTTGTGGTTATTGTCAATAAAGCTGACAGTCTCTCTCCTCTCTCTCTCAGGCAGCGAACAGTTACGTGCGGGACCAGTGGTTTCACTCTCTGCAGTGGAAGGTATGACTGAGTGTTCACAGTCTGACTGTTTAGTGTGTGTGTGTTTGTGTGTGTGTGTGTGTGTGAACCAGCATACTAGAGGAGTAAGTGGCTGTGGTTTATCTGCAGAAAAAGCTGTATAAGTACCGGAAGGTTCTGACGAATCCGAGCCGGTGGGAGGTGGTGCTGAAGGAGATCCGGGGGCTGGTGGAGCTGGCGCTGACCTCCCCTCTGCAGGACGACTCCATCCATCAGGCGCCCCTGCACATCATCTCCACCCTGCTGGCTGAGGTAAGGGGCGGGGTCACACGGGTGGGGCCATCACACCTGCTAACTGAAACCACTTAGAAGCTCAAAGGCATTTTAATTGTTTCTCTACAGAACACCAACCTGAGTGCCCAGGAACATGAAAGCATCATCGTGGTGAGTGTGTGTGTGTGTGTGTGTGTGTGAGGTGTCTCACCTGCCTGAATATTCAGAGGGTCGGTCCCATCATACTCAAAAGGGCCCAGTCATTTCCGCTGTGGTGCTGTGCTGTAGCACTGACTGTGTCTGTCCGTATGTCTGTCTGTCTGTGTGTGTCAGGCCATCGCCCCTCTGCTGGAGAACAACCCCCCACCACCTGACCTGTGTGAATTCTTCTGCAAGGTAACCATGGAGACGGGCTAGCCACACACGGGAGCAGCACCGGTAGAGGAGGCAGCAGTAGTAGTCAGGGTGTGAGGGAGGTAGTTGTAGTATAACGATAGGGGTAGTGGTGTTGATAGACGCGTGTCATACCAATATCAAGGTAAGATGAAGGGAGTTGTACTGTGGTAATAGAAGTCACAGCAGTGTGAAGTAGTTGTAGTGTTATAGTGGCAGCACCATTGATATGGTGGCGGCAGCAGCATTGTGGTATGTGGTGTGGCATTAACCCTGACTGCGACGTCTGTCTGTCCATTCGTCTGCAGCATTGTCGGGAGCGTCCACGCTCAATGGTCGTGATCGAAGTGTTCACACCTGTGGTCCAGAGAATCCTCAAACACAACATGGTTAGTGCTCAGTGTGTAATGGCAGCGCTCTTGTGCCCAGTGTTCAGTCTCAGCGTTCCTGCTGTGCTCAGTGCTGAACCTGAAGAGTGCTCCATCTTAAATGTTAGTCCCCATTCATGCGCAGTCCCACTGAAGTTCAGTGTTAAGTGACTCTGCGGTCTGTGACCCCCCCCCCCCCCAGGATTTTGGGAAGTGCCCCCGCCTTCGTCTCTTCACTCAAGAGTACATCCTGGCCCTCAATGAGCTCAATGCTGGCATGGAAGTGGTCAAAAAATTCATACAAAGGTGAGTGATTCACACAGGTTTACCCCTATACACACACACGCATACACATACACATACACACACACACACACACACACACGTGCAGTAACCGGAGCGTGTATTTCAGCATGCACGGCCTGACCGGGCAGTGCCCCCACCCCCGCGTCCTCCCCAACCTGGTGGCTGTCTGCCTGGCCGCCATCTACTCCTGCTACGAGGAATTCATCAACAGGTGAGTCCCTCCGCACCTGCACAAGTGACAGGTAAGGACGGCGTAGGTCACAAGGCTGTCTCCCTCGCAACCGTTACATCATATCCCTGCAGCATGGGAGCCACGGCCTGCCCATGAGGAACCGTTCTCATACTTTCCATGAGGAGGCTTCCTTTGAGAACGCTCCCCAGCCAAAATCTCTCGTCAGGTGCAGATTGAGACTCGCTTTAATGACATGGAAACACAAACCAGTAAATATTGCCAAATATAATGACACATAAACAGGCAGTCATAACATACGGATGTACAGAAGGAACAAAGACATGAAAGGTTTCGAGAAGTAATGCGTTGAAATACGATGAAACTTTCCCCTTTTTTTTGGCTTGTGCATCTCTCTGACCTGTTTCTATGGTTGGACTATGCCGGGTCTGTCAGCTGGCCGGTCTCTATGGCCGGATTTGGGCGGATTTGGGCGGATTTGCTCGGTTGTTGTGTAGCGTAATAGTGCGGAGTGTCCTTAGTCAGTGGGAGGAGCTGAATCTCTCCTCCCCCTTCAAAGCCGTCTTTATACAGCTTTACCCCAGTTCTACAGGAGGATGTTTCATGGTCCCTTGTTCACCTGTTTGTCAGTGGGTCCATGATATGCTTGTAGACTATTCCAGAATTCTATCTTATATGTGCACCACTGTACCCTGAATGGATAGCCATACTAACAGGGAATTAGTTATACATTTAGAATTGCATTTGAATTGAAAAGTCAATTGATCCAGCTAAGATGGCCACTCCAGGTACAGATTCTCTTCCTCTGAGGGCAATTATCTTCTCTTAACTCTGATGTCATTTCCCCCTGCACAGTCGAGACAACTCTCCCAGTCTGAAGGAGATCAGGAACGGCTGTCAGCAGCTGAATGACAGGAGGCCTGCCCTACCCCTGCGCTTGCTCCGCCCAGCCACGCCCACGCCTCCAACCACGCCCTCGCCTACACCCCCCGCCCAGACCCCGCTCCCTCTCTCCCCGCCGCCCACCATCATAAACTCCAGCGAGGTCCTGGTGGAACTGGAGCGGAATAACAACGTCGCCAACGCCCGTCTGAAGGGGCCAGCGGGGGGCGACAGTGAGCCCAACCTCATAGACTGCCTGCTGGGTAGCCCCGCCCTCAGTTCCCTGACCATCCAGCTGCCAGGGCAGGCCAACCGCGTGCTGCGCTGCTTCGCCCTAATCCTCAAGATGCTGTGAGTGCCCCCTGCTGGTCTCTCCCCGTCTGTCCCTCTGTCTGTGGCCCTCCATCTCTCCATTTCCCTTTCTTTCTCTGTCCCCCTCTTTCAAATTCATCTTATTGGCATGACAAATGAACACTCATTTTCTCAAAGCACATTCTGAAATTACGGTTAATAAATGGAACAAGGAGGGGAAAAAAAGAAAAAAATTGTATATATTTACATTTTTTAAAAAGCAAGAGATCGTGGGTGAACTGGGCCTTCTTGTCTAATAGGAAAGGCAGCCCGTCTTCCTCCAAATCAGGGCAGGTTTTGTTTATTTTGGGAACGAACAGGACTCTATGTTTCATGGTGAAAACAGAGTGAGCACAACCTGTCCCGTCTGATCGGTGAGATCTGCCGGTGTTGACCCGTCTCAATGGCACGACCGCGATCACTGAGCGTACTTTTCCAAAATTCACGTTATTAAGAAAACAAAACACCCCGACTCCGCACATAGTTGGCAACTTCACCCATTGTGGCCGTCTACCTTGACTGTCCTTCGTCAGTCATTTCAAATTTAACATTTTTGGCATTCCGTTTTATTGTTGTGTCCTCAATGAGTGATATCATTTTGTTTTAAGACGTGTAATTGTTGGAGATTGTGCTGTATTATGATTCAGTTGACTCAGCTTTGTTGTGATGTTGCTGTGCTGTCCTGAGGCTGCTTGTTGTTGTCGTGCGCTAGCGTTGTTAGCTGCAGTACCAGCTGGCTCGGGGGGGCTCATCTCTCAGCCTTGTTGTGCTTTGTAAAGGTAGTAGTTAATTAGTTCTCCTCAAATTCATCCAAACTTCTGTTCTACCTTGGCTGTCAATTTTAAGAGCGGATGCTGCCCTATTCTGTAGGTTTTTAAAAAAAATTAATGCAGTTTTATTTGGGTGTTTATCCCATTCAGAAAAAAAATTAACAGATGTGTGAGCAGATGATTCATAATTGATTTCAACATTTTTCACCATTGTTACAGGCAGTTAATTTTGGGGTTTGTTCTTTATAAAGTCACCTTTTTCACTGTCAAGGGTCAGCTTCCTATTGAGTTGATGTTTAAAGCTAGTCAGTACAGGATGTGTTTGCAGTCAGTGTCTTTTGTTCATAACTCAGTGTTCATTATGTGTTTTGACATCTGGTGCTTATTTAAATACAATAATGCTTTATTTTCGTCACATTTTACTGCCAGGGCCCAGTTCTGACAATACTCCTCCAGAAAATCTGATGCACGACCACAGAACAATGTCAACTGTATCCCTCTTTGTCCAACTATCTCTCTTTCTCCCTCTGCCCCTCTCTCCCTCTCTCTCTTTCTCCTAGCTGTTCTGTGTGTCAATAAACACATTTAACGTAGAGGATAATGTTGCTCAGCTAACAGAGATGCTTTCTTCTTTATGTACAGTGTCTTACCCAGTACAGATAAGAGTAGGGTGTGGGTATAGGTCAAATGACCTGAAAACACCATTAATGGATGCAGTTCAAGGCATTAACACGTCACTTGACTCTTTTCAGTCATGAAGAATGTGACATTTAGGTTATTATGTGGGCTCCTGTTACATTGGGAACATTTTTTTTTTTTACAAAAGCACAATGCAGCGGCCTCTAGGAATGTCATCCTGTTTCCTGAGGTCATTATGTAATCTCTCTCTCTCTTTCTTCCCTTTCCCTCTCTCCCTCTCTCCTTCCTTCCCTCCATCCAGATCAGACTACGATGACTGGAGACCAGCTCTGGCCAGCCTGTTGCAGCCTATTCCCTTCCCAAAAGAGTGAGTCACCTCTTATCCCCGAAATTCCCCTCGCTCTCTGTCTCTCTCTCCCACTCTTTTTTCCCCTGCTTTACCCACCAGCTCAGCAGTGAGGAAGCAGGATAGGGTGCGGCCAGTGGGCTTGCAGTTGCAATTCCGTTATGAATCACGATGTGACCAGAACCAATCGGATGCAACCCGGGTGACCTCAGATGGTGAACTGAGTTTAAGCGGGGAGGGCTGCTTGTGAGAGGGAAGGGCGGGGGGGGGGGGGGGGCTGTTTGTAAGCGGCAGGTGTGTTCTGGGACAGGTATTGCTCGGAGGCATACGTAATTGGCTCATTACCGCTGTTGTTTCTGTAGCTCAGCTGGAACTCACCTGTGTAAGCGAGGCTAATCTGAGTCTTCAGGTCTCACTGGAAAGAGCAACAACATGCAAAATGTGCCCCGAGGGGGTCACGCCCCTCCTCCGTTCCCAGCAAAACAACAATGCTTGAGGTCACAGAATAATACACTGCGTGTGTGTGTGTGTGTGTGTGTGTGTGTTTGTGTGTTGTGTACTTATCATTCTCTTCATCTCTTTCTCCAGGGCTCTTGCACATGCCAAATTCACAAAGTAAGTAAGCTTCCTGTCGTGTGTATTTAGCTGCCTTTGTGTGTTTAGATGGTCAGAATTAAACTGGGAGGGAGGGGCCCGTGAATGACCCGCGCACTATTTCCTCACCGTCTGTCTGCTCGCGTCTCTGTTTGCAGAGAGCTGAAGTACGTTATTCAGAAGTTTGCAGAAGATCCCAGACAGGAGGTGAGTGACTGTGTGATGCAAGCATGCGTACGCGGTGCGAGGGTGCGGGCGTGTGTGTGCGTGACGCAGGTGTGTGTGTGTGCGTGCGTGACGCAGGCGTGTGTGTGTGCGTGACGCAGGTGTGTGTGTGTGCCGCAGGTACACTCGTGTCTCCTCAGCGTGCGTTCTGGAAAGGACGGCTGGTTCCAGCTGTACAGCCCAGGGGGCGTGGCCTGCGACGATGACGGAGAGCTCTTCGCCAGTATGGTACGTGTCCCAGAGGCGCCCCCTCCCTGTTTCCTACCCCACAATGTACGCCATCGCGGCACCCCCCCCACATCCCCCCGCCCCCCCAACCAACCCGTTACGCAGCCGTACCCAGCCATCTACCCAGCATGCATAGCGTCTCACCCAAGTGTCCAAGCATCCACGTTTTTTCATAAATCCTCACAAGTTCCTGCAGCTATTGCAGCTGTTGATCACTGTTGATCAGTGCTGGCCTCTTCATCTCCTTGTTTCAGCCCTCCACCTATTTACTCACATCTGTCCCCCACCATACAAATGCCCGCCCTCTACCTATATGTCCGCCTCCCTCCTACGAGCCCTCCCCCTTCCCAAATGGCCACCACCCATGTATATGCCCAACCCCTGTCTACATGCCCACCCCCCTCCTATAAGCACTCCCCTGCCTATTTGCCCACCCCCTGTGTATATCCCCGCCCCCTGCCTATACGCCAGCCCCCCACGTATATGCCCACCCCCTGCTGTATTCGTGCTCTTGTCTGAGTGCCAGTCTGACCTGGTTTCTCGCCCTCTCTGCAGGTGCACATTCTGATGGGGTCCTGCTACAAGACCAAGAAGTTCCTGCTGTCCCTGTCAGAGAACAAGCTGGGCCCCTGCATGCTGCTGGCACTGCGGGCTAACCAGACCATGGTGGAGGTGTGTGTGTGTGTGTGTGTGTGTGTGTGTGTGTGAGGTGTCTCACCTGCCTGAATATTCAGAGGGTCCCATCATACTCAGAAGGGCCCAGTCATTTCTGCTGTGGTGCTGTGCTGTAGCACTGACTGTTGTCTGTCCGTATGTCTGTCTGTCTGTGTCAGGCCATCGCCCCTCTGCTGGAGAACAACCCCCCACCACCTGACCTGTGTGAATATCTATGCAAGTGTGTGTGTGTGTCTGTGTGTATGTACGTTTGTGTGTGTGTCTGTGTGTGAGAGTGTGTATGTTTCCACGTGTATGTATGTACGTGTGTGTGTGTCTGTGCGTGTATGTACGCGTGTGTTTCTGGATGTATTTCCGTGTGTGTGTGTATGTGTGTCCGTGTGTATATGTATATGTGTTTCTGTGTGCATATTTGTATGTGTACACGTGTGTGTATTTTACATACGTGCTCTGTGCTGCAGATCCTGTGCCTGATGCTGGAGTATAACATCATAGAGAATAAGGACACTCAGCTGCAGATCATCTCCACCCTGGAGAGCACTCAGGTGGGCCGGACCCTGTATGAGCAGCTCTGCGAGCGGCAAAGGGAGCTACGCGAACTGGTGAGAGAACTGCACCACCACGCGACTACACAACTACACCACACAACTACACAACCGCACAACTGCACCTCCACACAACTGCACAACCACACAGCTACACAACCTCACAACAACACAACCGCACAGCTACACAACCACACAACTGCACAGCTACACAATTGCACAACTGCACAGCTACACAACTTCACAACAACACAACCGCATGACTACACAACCGCACTGCTACACAACCACACAACTACCCAACTTCACAACTACACAACTACACCACCGCACAGCTACACAACCATAAAACCACACAACTAGACGACAGCACAACTACACAACCACATGACTACACAACTGCACAACTGTACAATACCTCTAGACAGCTGTACAGTACCTCTGTACAACCATTAACATAATCGCAGAACACCTCTTCACAACCACACAACCGCACAACAGCTCTACACAACCATTAACACAACCACACATAAGATACACACACACTGGTACTTTCTGTACACATATAAGTGATGTTCAAAGCAAATATGACAAATGATAGCCATTGATTTATTGTTTGTTGACACATGTGATGTGACTATGACAACAAAGTTAAGCGATAGTACATTGCAACCCTAATTTCTTTATTGTCTTTTTTATCTTTTCATTCGATACAGTCTCCTATATCCTATACAGCAAACTACTGCCACCTGCTGTTTGAATGGGAAAATGTGTGGGTCTGAGTAGCTCTTGGGTGTCTTTGCGTTTTCATTTGTTTGACTCTCTCTCTCTCTCTCACTCACTCACTCCCCCCTCTCTCTCTCTCTCCCTCCCTCCCTCCCTCTCTCAGCAAAGGAAAGGTGGTCCTACTCGCCTCACACTGCCCTCAAAGTCTACGGTGGGTGTCTGAGGCTGCCCACTGCTTTCTGTGCTTCTCACCCCTCCTGGGTCTTGACGTGGTACCAGTTGAGATTTTTAGAAATGACATTTTTCAATACTAATGTAAACCATTTTACTTTAATTCGGCATGGGCATTGGGTATTGATTAAATTATATTGGTAATATATTAATTTTCAATTATAACGTTAGGGTGTATTCACAGTAAACTGCCTTCAGTGCATCTTGAACACTTGTCCAATGTGTGTTGTTCAAATACGGAATTCACGGCAATATGTGCATATATGTATATCCTGACACAAATGATAGCCGAGATCTTGGTGTTACAGTGGATTTACTCATTTTGATGCAAAGATTGTTCACTGCCAGTCTTGAAAATCTAATTTTTAGACCCACATAAGTAGAGTATGTTCACAGGTCATTATTTGTACCTCAGATAAATCGGTTTGCAATCCCCTGATCTGAATCTATTTTTAGACACACATTTTTATTTTTTATTTTATTTGTTCTTGTAGCCAGGGCCCAAATCTGACAGTACTCCTCCAGTACCAGGCATACACTGTCATCTTCATGGAGGATCTGTGTTTGTTGTTTGTTTGTTGTTAGTTTGTTGACTGTTTGTTGTGTGTTGTTTGTTGTGTGTTGATTGTTTTGTGTTTCTCCCTCCCTCCAGGATGCTGATCTGGCTCGGCTGCTCAGCTCGGGTTCCTTCGGGAACCTGGAGAACCTGAGCCTGGCCTTCACCAACGTCACCAGTGCCTGCGCCGAGCAGCTCATCAAACTGCCATCCCTCAAGCAGCTCAACCTGTGGTCCACCCAGGTAGGTCCGTCCATATTAGCACACGGAGGCTTAGGGTGTTTAGCTGGGGTTCAAACCACAGGTGCACTGCTACCGCAGGTTTAAACCCCTAGACCACAGAACTACATTACAACTGGAACAACTATCCGAATCTGTGAAATGAGGATTAGCTGTTCCAATTGTAATGCAGTTCCGTGGTCTAGAGGTTCAAACCTGAGGTTTAAACTCCAGCTAAGCACGCTGCAATTGACCCTTAGAGACCAAGCCGCTGTTTTGAATGAATCTATGCCACCCATATTAACAGTGCAATGTACAGCTAAAACTGAATGCTGCAAAGAAATGTGTTCCTGACAATATTTCTCATTTTCTCTCTGGCCCCTTTTCTCTCTAATCCTCTTTCTGGCTCTTCTCCTCGCTCTTTTTCTCCCCCTCTCACTCTGTCTTTTCCATCCCCTTTTTCTCTTTCAGTTTGGCGACCCAGGGCTTCGGCTGTTGTCTGAACACCTGGCGTGTCTACAGGTGTTGAACCTGTGTGAGACACCCGTCACAGACGCAGGCCTGATGGCCCTCAGCTGTGAGAGCCCCTTAACACCGGCACTGAACACTGCTACTCAACACTCCTTATGCAACACTGCCACTGAACACTGCTACTCAACACTCCTTACACAACACAGCTACTGAACACTGCTACTCAAAACTCCTTACCCAACACTGCTACTGAACACTCCTTATGTAACACTGCTACTCAACACTCCTTACACAACACTGCTATTGAACACTCAGTACACTCCTCACACAGCACACATAAACTATGCCTGCAATACTAGACACTACATACTACAACAACTGGGTGTGTATATTGGGTTGTGTGTGTATGTGTGTCTGTGCAGACAGTGTAGTGACAATGTGTGTCTCTTGCAGCTATGAAGAGCCTGTGTAGCCTGAACATGAACAGCACCAAACTCTCTGCTGACACCTACGAGGACCTCAAGGTGCATCTCCCAAAAAACGCTTTCCCTGTCACTCACATTATCACCCCATCACTCACACCCTCACTCTGTCACTCACACCCTGTCAATCAGAGCACCCCCCATCACTCACTCCCTCAGAGCGCCCTCCATCTGATCACACCCCTCTCTTTGCTCACTCTCTCTCCTCTTCTCTCCCCGCACAGGCAAAGCTGCCCAATCTAAAGGAGGTGGACATCCGCTACACAGAGGCCTGGTGATCGCGGCCCTGAGACACCATCCCCGTGCCGGAACCTCCTTTCTAGCGACACCCTAAAGGTCATGTTTTAGAGTTGGGACCCCAAACGAAAAGGGCACCTTTTTGAAGCTGTCCATTTATTTTGGCTTCATGGACCTCAGGACCGTTCTCAGGCTCCAAAAATATTTCCCGAAATGAAATGACATTATAGCGTAGAAGCATAGAAACGAGAGGACCTGCCGTCTCGTGACATCACCCAAACAAAACAACGTGCTTTCTAGTGACATTGCCAAACTGCAATGACCTGCTTGCTGGTGACATCATAAAAACAACAGGATCTACTTTCTAGTGATTTCATCAAAACAAGCTGCTCTACTTTCTAGTGATATCCTCAAAGAAATAGGATCTTCTTTCTAATGACGCCATCAAGACAAGAGGAACTACTTTCTAGTGACATCATCAAAACACCCCCAGCATTGCCCTCCATTATGTTCTGTGGTGAAACGCATTCAAAATTTCTCTTCCTCTCTTTCCTGTGGGTCCTTCTGTCATCAATCACATCATCATCCTCAGAACACTGGGACACCTGAACCCCCTCCCCCACCCCCAAAATTAGTTTTAATGCGGTTTGAAATGAGACCTCAGTTGTGCCACACTGGTAAACACTGGATTAGGGTATTTTTTTTGTCAGGCGAGAAAATGGCCGCCCTGCCCTGGTCGCCGCGGTTACCGACGTCATGGCTCATAATTTCCCCCGTCCTGCACAGGCAAGGGTTCGGTTCTGTCTTAAGACCACTGACAAGAGGAAGAGGAGTTACCGAAAGACGGTGCCTACAACCCCCAGCGCCCCCCTTTTAATCAATTTATATTGACTTGAACGAACATATTTTTTCCAGACATCTCTGCTTTCATACGCTGTGTTTATATATAGATTATATATTCTCTTTATGGATTTGTTTTCATTTGAAATCAGGCATTTGTGCTCCGCGGTCAGGAGACTGAGAAGGAAAGACGTTTCTCTCTCTCATTTGTTTAAATCTGTTTTGTTTTTAATGTACATAAATCTGTGTATAGCTCCCGTATTTAAGTGAAAGGCTTGTAGGAGATGGTCTGGAACTGGCTCATATTTATGAATTACCCCTTCATCTTCTGACTTCCCTCTCTTCTCTCTCTCTCTCTCTCTCCCGCCTCAGTCTCTCTGTCCCTCGCCCTGGTTACACTTGGTGGAAATCTTGCCTCTAAGCACTGTAGAGCTGTCTCCAGCCTCTCCTTTCTTATTGGCCACATCATTTTTGTCTCTCTCTTCTGATTGGTCTTTTCAGCGCGTCTCCTCTCTTTCTGGCCAATTCCTTTTGTGATTGGCTGACTGAAGATTAACAGGTAAATTTCACAGGTCTAGAAACATAACACAGAGCACACCTGCTCTTTTCCATAACTCTTTTCCAAGACCAATCATGTTTTCTATCTATATTGTATACAGTTTTTTATATATACACCCATAATGTGTATATAAATGTATAGATATAAGTGTATATAATTTCCTTCTTTTTCCATAGGAGACTGTTTTTCTTCCATCTTCTGTGCGTATGTATGTATGTACAGTATGTATGTATGTATGTATGTGCATGCATGCAAGTGTATGACGTGCGTATGTGTACACGTATATGTGTTTTTCACAAGTGCACTGTAATTTGAACTGTTATTGTCTGTCAATACTTATCTTTTAAACTTTGTGTTTTATCTTTTTTAATTTGTTTTCGGTCAGATTACATTGCTTGTGTTTTTATTCATGTACATTCACTTGTGTTCAGTTTTTTTTAATTCAACATTTAATTTAATTAGCATTTTAAGGGGCGTACTGTGAGAAAAGAGGCTGAGCGTGTGTTCTGTACACAATGGAGTCTACTGTACTCACACTCCAGCGATGTACTGTTTCGTGGAGCGGCTGATTTCTTCATGCCACAGTTATGTCAGAGACTTTTCGTTTTCCTTGTTTTGAAGTGAAGGGTAACCTGACAGGGAAGGTTAAGCATCTTAACCAAGCCTTTTTTTTTACTGTGTAAGAGGGGAAGGGGCAGTATAACAGCAAAAGAAATTAAATGTGACGGTTTAAAAAGCCTTGCTTTCTTTGGTGTCTGCTGACTGTGTCCTGTGGAGCTAACTAGCAAACTAGCTAGCCCCGCCCCCCTCACCTTCTGTCCTCTTTATCTGAGTAAAAAAAAAAAACCTGTCTTTTCTTTTTTCTATTTTTCTTATATCTGATAGCAGAAGGGTCACTGAGTGGGCAGCTGTGTCTGAAACGCCAGGCTAGTTTCAGAGCCAAGATGGCGCTCGCGCGTCTCCTGTTGCCCTTCTGCCAACAAGAAAGGCTGAGCAGAACTGTAAAAATGGCTTGGCAGAATAATCGAGGAAACGACTACGATGTGAATCCTTTTAAACGGAAATAAACGATCTGTGGAAGTTTGCCGAGTGTGTCCTGCAGCTTCATTAAACAGAACAGTCATCTCCTTTCTCTCTCTACCTCCTGCCTTCCACCCCACTTCCTTCTCTTGCTCCTCCCCCTTCCTGTCTCTCCTCCACTCCACCGAAGACCGTGGAAGCGTTAATAAAACGTGCTAGCCACTGCAACAATATCCAGCAGACGTCATTTTCTGCTTTGAATGTGAATCGGTGGGATTTTTTCCCAACCTTGTTTGTGTGTAAAGTGAGCTACTTTACACACCAACTAAACAAGTGATTTTTAAAAATAATCCATTAGGAATGTGTTAGACAGTGAAACAAATATTTGAAAAATGCAGATGTGATAGGTTCACTGAGTGAAACACTGTTTAACATGAAACCACCAACACTGTACATCAGGGGTCCTCAATCTTTGTTTCAACCAAGCAGTAACACACCTGATTCTACTAACTGAGGTCCTTGGCAAATACTCTAGTGGTTGATTAGTAGGAGCAGGTGTGTTACTGCTTGGTTGGAATAAAAGCCTGCACCCACACCGGCCCTTTCTGGATAAGATTGAGGACCCCCTGCTGTACATGGTGCTTCCTGTTACATATTTACGAGGTAGGTTCATATTGCTATTATATTGCATATTTTTAGGTAGGTTTTCATGGATTTGTTCATGATGTCGCAGTTTAATAACCATTGTTTTTCTTATTGTCCCTTTTCCCCTTGCATTTTCATGTAAATATTCATATATTGACTGTTAAGTTTTAACCATTGAGTTTCCTGGTGGACTACAATCTGAGAACAATTTATAGACACTCTTCCCCAGTATCTTTTTAGTTCATCCTTTGTCTTTGACCCTCACCTCCTCACACAGTGTTCAGCACTTGTGTTGTCAGGCTTGTCCCAGGGCTGGTGAGGCTACACAGAGGTCAGTTTAACCCACACAGTATCCCAGATTCAACTCTTTTACTGGTACAATATAATTACACTCTCAACGAGAAACCAGATCCACACAACAGGAACCAAACCACTCTGCTACACCGCTGTCAGAAGAGTATGAATTAAATGCATAATTACCTGAAAATACTGAGAAATATGTGCTTATCTCATAAAAGAACTTCATATGTTTGTAACAGTCAGCACTGTTGACTACCAACACAGCAAACCTTCAGAAACAATTTGAATGTTTGAGTGGGGCCGTAAGCACTTCCCTACCTATAGCCCCACCCATTCTCTCAGAGCCCCTCCCCTTATCTGAGCCCCACCCATTCTTTCAGAGGCCCCTCCCCTTATCTCAGAGCCCCTCCCCTTATCTCAGAGCTCCTCCTCTTCTGGCTCTCGGAGGCCCTGGCTGTGGAGGGTCTTTCCTGTCATCTCCATTATAGCCTGAGTCTCAGGATCGGCGTCCAAGACACTCCGCTTCCCCTGGGCCTGTAGCACGACAGCACAGCACGGTCATCAAAATGTGCCAAATATCATCAAACTCATTACCACTCTGCTCCCATTGGGCCTGTAGCACAACAGCACAGCACGGTCATCAAAATGTGCCAAAAATCATCACCCTCATCACCACTCTGCTCCCAATAGGCCTGCAATCCAACAGCTCATCACTGTCATGAAGCGTGACAAATACCATCGCACTCGTCACTCTGAAATCTGCTTATCATCGAGCCAGCAAAAGATGCAGCACAACTCAGAAATTACAACCTGGCTGTCTCACCGTTGGCTCCATTTCAAAACGATGAAGTTGTTTCCGTACACAAACCTCACATCGCAAATACAGCAGAATTTCAATTCTGCCATTAAGCAGTCAACTGTCAAAACCAGCACGAAGAATAAGTAGAGCCATACACAAGCCAGCTTGTCTGGGCATACAGATGACTGACACAGAGGAAGACCAAGTGTATGTGTAAGTCTGTACTTATGTGGCCATAACAATAAAGTTAATTTGAATTTGAGAGCAGGGATAAAACTGGGAACAGAGAGAGGGGAGATTTAACTCTGACCTGTTGCTCCTCTGGGGGGTCTCCCACGCCCCAAACCTCCAGGGTTTCCACGGTGAAGTTCTCCTGGGCCGAGAGCTGAGGGCTGCCGTACGTGGTGCAGCGCGGACGCGCCCGGCTGTGGCCCTTCCCGAAATCGCTGTCCAGCCACAGGCCGAAGTAGTGGTGCTGCCCGCCCATGCCCTGAGACAGACAGGAGGGAAGCGGTCACCAACCGCCCCGAGCGGCTGATCGGCCGAGCGGGTCGCCATGAACTCGCACCCTGAGCCGGCCAGAGGAGGAAGGGCTCCCCGTACTGAGGAGGAAGGGCTCCCCCTACTGAGGAGGAAGAGCTCCCCCTACTGAGGAGGAAGGGCTCCCCGGCCAGAGGAGGAAGGGCTCCCCCTACTGAGGAGGAAGGGCTCCCCGTACTGAGCCGGTTTCATCCCAAGGTTTCCTCCTGTGCGTTCCACCACTTTAGGTTTTCCTTGCCACAGACACCCTAAGCTTGCTTATGGGGGGTTTTATAGGCCCGGGGTCCACAATCAAGCTTATTGACTCAATGGTTTGCTTGATGCAATATACTAATAAATACAATTTGATTTTATATGATCCTAGATCAGGTGGTTGTAGAGTAACTTAGCTTAAATCAGGTGGATATAGAGTGGCTGATCCTGGCTCTGGTGGATATAGAGTGGCTGATCCTGGCTCTGGTGGATATAGAGTGGCTAATCTTGGTTCTGATGGATACAGAGTGGCTGATCTTGGTTCTGGCGGATATAGAGTGGCTGATCCTGGCTCTGGTGGATATAGAGTGGCTGATCTTGGTTCTGGTGGATATAGAGTGGTTGATCCTGACTCTGGTGAATATAGAGTGGCTGATCCTGGCTCTGGTGGATATAGAGTGGCTGATCCTGGCTCTGATGGATATAGAGTGGCTGATCCAGGCCCTGGTGGATATAGAGTGCCTGATCCTGGCTCAGGTGGATGTAGAATGAGGGTAGAGAGGCTCACCAGGCCGTTGGGCATGGTCTGCTGTCCCTGGTTCAGGTACATGTAGTGCTGGTTGTATCCAGTGCAGGTGTACACCCGCAGTGTGGGAAACACTGAGAACAGGAAGCACCTAGAGTCCCCTGTGCAGAGACACACACACACAAACAGTGACACACCTGCACAGATAGACACAGTTGCTGCCCCCCTCCCACCCCTCCCAGCCCACCCCCACGCCCCGCCCCGCCCCGGCCCTCACCCTGGAACTGCGGCTTGGTGTCCCAGCTTTGCGAGGCGAAGCCGCCGAACTGGTGCCCGTCGGAGTCGCGCAGCAGCAGCAGGGTGGGGCCGCGGCGGGCGCAGCAGCCCACCAGCCGCGTGAAGCTCTCCCCGTGCAGCCGCGTGGAGAACAGCAGCCTCCAGGGGGCGCCGCTCTGGGCCGGCAGCTGGGGGTAGAGGAACAGCAGCAGGGGCAGGTCCAGCAGGGACCGCAGCTCGTCCCAGGGGGCGGGGCCGCACGAGGGCAGGAGGGGGAGGGGCGGCCGGGAGGGGAGCCGCACCCCCAGGCCCTCGCTGGTCACCAGCTCCAGGTACAGAGCCACGCCCGACACGCGAAACAGCCAGTCCTCCAGGCAGGGCACGTCGCAGGAGCGCTCATCTGCCGGGGACAGGGGTGAGGATGCGTGAGGGTGATTACCTCAGACCCACCTCACTCTCACAGGTATCCCACCCCCACAATCTTACAGGTACCTAACCCTGAATACTCCTATGTCTGTACCTGTCTGCCACTGCCCTCACCAGCATCCAACCCCCCCCAGACACTCTTAACTCTGTATCTAACCCCCACCACTCTCACCAGCATCCAACCCCCCCGGACACTCTTAACTCTGTATCTATCCCCCACCACTCTCACCAGCATCCAACCCCTATCCCCCCCACACACACTCTTAACTCTGTGCCTAACCCCCCCACACTTCCTCGCCTATCCCTGGATGACCCAGTAGCCGTACCTGTGAGCTTCAGTTCGGAGCTCATCTGCTCAGCCAGCAGTTTAACCCCTTGTGCGCTGTCCCCCATGCGGTCCGGCCTCCAGCCCTCCCGGCGCCCCCTGCTGGTCAGGATCTGCACAACAGCTGAGACTAGGTCCTCCACAAACTGCAAAGATAACAGTCATGTCCACTTATGCTTTTAACAGTCAATCTACTTACACCAGCCCACTGCTGCTACCCAGAGCAGTCTGCATAAACACACCCACTTCTGCTGTTGGTAGCCAACCAACCAATCACACACTCAAGAATACTATCACTATGATGTCACACAAGTTCCCGGGAAGCACCAGGCAGAGCCGCAACATCAACACGCCAGTCCTTGAGAGCACAGTTGTGACGGACAGATTCGCGTCAACAATTCGTCGAACCGTCACTGTTCCCCACCTACCTCTCGGACCTGGTCGGCCGTGACAGTGGCCTCTCCCTCCCTACGTGCCATCGCCATGACGAGGGGTGCACGCTCCTCCGCGGTGCCGCGGAGCACGTCCGCCAGAAACACCAGCAGCTGCTCCCGACTCACGCCACCACCAGGGGGCGCTGTCCCTCCCGGGTCAACGCTCCGCATGGCCTGAAACAGCCGCACCGTCATGGACTCTGGGGCCACGCCCGCCACGCACACCTGGCAACCAGGGTACAGGCAACATGATCAGACAGGTGCAACAGAGAGGACATTTTACATTAAGTCCGTTTTTTTATTTAACTGGAATGGCTTCAGCAAAAATATCCAGCTGTATAAGTGGTTACTTTGTAAAAATGTAAGCTGAATAACCCCCTCTGGATGAGCTCTGACTAAATGCCTGAAAGCGAATGTAGGACAAATAAATAAGCTGATCATATTAGTATTAAAGTCAGTGGGTGGGTTACTGAGTGACCACTGAGGGGTAGCTATAATCAAAGACAAAAAGGCTTGTTCACTATGTTGCCCAAAAGTGTAAGTTACTTCCACACAACTCAAGACTCAAATCCTTATGCTCGGTTGCAGTGAGCTTCACCTTCAGTGCATCCAGCGTAAGGACTTTCCCGGAAGACCCCGGCGCATTTCCAGAACCGGCTTCTAGTAGTTGGTCGAACACCCGCTCCACAACCGGCCTTTCCTCCGGCCGAAACCGGACCATCCGCTTCTGCACCACAGCGCTTTCCGTATTCCCCATTGCCCTACACACTCAGAGAGCTGCACAACAACGGTGTAACTACACAACCCAGGACTGTCTGTGGTTGCAGTTAGCTATGCAATTCTTATTGTTACAGCTACGCTCGGCGAGTTCATTTATAAAGACGGACCACACATTTCAGTTAGTCTTTGTTGCTCTACTGATACGATAAGTGTGTTATTTTCTCACTTCGCGCGCCGCTCCAGATCCAGTGCTATTTGAATACCTGGCGCTCAGAGCTTGGCTAATATCCTAAAAAAACGGCTTAGCGTACGGTTCCAATTGGAAGCAACTAGGTGTGATCAGAGATTACGTGTTTTAAAAGTCAATGTGTCACTCACAGTGATCAGTATCTACTGAATGATAGTGAGAAAAGCTCGCCCGTGAATATAGGTCCTTTTCTAATTGCTAAAACATCATGTCTACTTTATTTTTTAATTATCGTATATGCTTCCCATATGACAGAGCATGCACTAGGCAAGCGGGTGGCAAAACGAACCTTAACATTGTCATTGAACTCTTCACATTCCGAGGACTCGACGTAAACACACACACACACTTCCTGAAATCTGAGTGACTGATGAGCATACACCAATAGAAATGGAAAACATTCAAAGGGGCGCGTCACATCGAAGTCATACTCCAATAGAATCGGACGTAAGTGCTATGTGAGGAGTTGATTGGTTCAAATCGGAACGTCGCTCCTTTTACGTTTTTCACCGAAAGCTGATTCACACTAATTTTACTTCCTTTAATCTTGATTGAGTGCATTCCGTTAATATAATATATACTCAAAAACATATTAAACTAATTCTCGCTCAGTGCTGAGGATACATCAGCAGTAGCCTACATCCAGTTGGTTGACATAAACGCATTGTAGGGGCTCCAGTGAGATAACAATGAGGGTCTCAAAATGGTTCTTCACACTTTTTTTCCTTGCTTGAGAGCCGTTCCTGGCATTAAAAATAAAGGCCTTATTTTTATGCTAATTATTTCCCGTCAGGTAAAAAAAAAAGAATGATAAACAATCAGTTTTGCCTGCCATTTGGGACATTTGCGTTTACAATGATTTTCTATGACTGCGTTTGCATATAGATCTATGAGGGCTAGCCTCTACATATCTGGAAACTCCGGCATTATTGCTATTAAACATCGATCGAATTGAAGTGTGCGCTGAAAATGTATTCCATTGAACGGCATTTAAATTTGTAGCATGCTGAGAAAATAATGTATTCTCTTACAGCGGACTTGAAATAGGCTATAGGCTATAGGCTATAGATAAATGCTCCAGTAACAGATTTTTGGTAAACTTCTCCTCGAAGACTTCAGTCAAATGAAAAATGGAATTTAGTATTACGGGGGTTTCATTTTTTCATTTCATCAGATAGCCTACATGCAGCACTTACGGATTTTTTTTTTTTTTTTGTCTACAGTCATTTATTGTCTTTATTGCATGTTCACACATTTCATGTTCAAATCACTTACAATTTTTTTGAAGTTTGTCATGTCAAAAATATAGTGTGTCGGGACTCAAATGGAACGGACCCAGGCGCACAGAATGACTCCAGAGGTAGCGGAAAGTAAAAACTCCGAAATTACTGAGAAACACAAAACGAGAGCAAAATTACAAATTCGAAAATACAAGAGCGCCTAGGAACCGCTCGACGTAGAGCCTGAAAGTAACGTGAACATACCAATAAAGACAAAGAGAGGGGGATAACACGGGACTTAAATACAAGGGGAGACAGCTGCAGGCAATATAACAAATAAAACTCAGATGGGAAAGATGACACGAAGGTGAGACACGTCACGAAGACGGGAAATGGCAGCATCTGGTGGCTTTCAACCGGAGTAACACGGGCTTTTATTTTGAAAGATTCGAACTTAAAGTATCCAACTGTTGCCAGCAGCAATGGGTTCTGTGATTGAACCTTTCGTATGAAGTAATCGCTGAATACCGCCTTTAATTTCCTCGACGCCCGTTCTGTTCAATTCGCTGTGGATTTAAATTCTCATGAAATGCGGGGAAAATGCAATTTAGTGATACTTTATTCATTGAGATAGGCTACATTTCTAATTTGTCCGAATGAGGACATAGCCTGTACAAACTGTAACAAAGTGAATCACTCAAAATAGGTATGGTTGCAAATCGAACATGTAAAACCATATTTTTGGACAACTCGACTAAGTGATCTGGGACAGATTCTCATAAAATTCATCGGATATATTTGCAGCGTTATTCAATCGGGCAGCATATATTTAATTATTAAGCTATCATCACCAAGCACATTGCTGGTTAGGCTATGGCGCAGTTAGGGTATTTGTCCTTTCCAGAATGGATGTTCCAATCGATCAAACATATCATTTTTTATTTTTGAGGAAAAAGCGAGCGAGACGGGGAATTTAGGCCAGATGTTTTGTTGATACGTGACATGTCATTATTCGCGTCATCATTCATTCATTTATTTATTTAACCTTCATTTAAATCTCGGAGATGCATCGAGATATCTCGCGTTAGGGTAATTCGTAACCTGCGCATTTTTAGCGGACTTAACTCATGGAACTAGTGCCTTTTATCATGAATTAAAAGCCTTCTCATTCACAGTATTCGTTGTGTATCGAACACTGCAAACGATTCCGCCCGAACAGGGATTTGAACTCTGGCACCAGATTACTGTAAAAGTATGATGCTCTACCGAGCTATCCGGGCTCTGTGATGACCAATCAAGAAAGACCACGGCCCTTGTCGAAACAGGTTACTTACGTATGATTTCGTATAAATAGTATACTTGTATACACAATAGTAGGCGTGAAAGCCGCTTCAGACACTGCTCGTTTGTCTGCGAACTGAGAAATTATACGATGGTTGACCACGAAACAACCATACCCGCCAAAGACCCCAGTCTGCAGTTTCTTTACTCGCCAGAGGTGGGCGCAAGATAACAGCATAGCGTCTTGAGAAAACGCCTCATGTCAGTGAGCGTGCGCGTTTCAGGGCTCTTTCCACTGAAACAGCAGGCGATGAAAAGCACCTTTTAAGGGCATGAGATTAGCCATGTGAGGGAGGTGGGTGTGTTATCAGCTCGCGCTGTGTGCCTGACTGTTCCCGTTTCACTCTAGGGGGTGAGGTGACGTCACATAGAGATAACTTCCTTCTCTGTGTGCCTTTCGCTCAAGATTTTCAACACGTCAGTAAACACCTATTACTGGACTTCACTAACTTCACTAACACTATCTAACTTGCTGAATCTTTTTTCATTAAAAAAACATATCGCATTTCAAATAAGCTTACTCAGCATATTTTGAATCTAAATAACTGCACAAACTGTCCCAGACAGCTGTAGAACATAACACTGAATCATGCAGGAGCCGCATAGTTCTGTGCTAAGCATTGTCGTCGCACAGATTAAATTATATCAAGCAGACGGTCAACTCTCTGTTCCTACCACCGAATGCTCTATCTACCTTATGTTGTTGCTGAAATATTTCAAATGAATGCTACATCTGAAAATTCATGTTGGGGCATGACCAAGTACAGTACAGATATGTTGGAGAAGCACCGGGAAACGCCATTGCTAACGAGAACCTCCTGTAGTTAAGAGAAACGGGCAGATGGTAGGCATCAAGGAGCCGGCCATCTGGTTAGTCTACAATAATATCTGTGGTTCTACTCTCATCGTTCTGTGACGTCATCAGACATCACTACTTAGAAGCCCTGGTTGCTTGGGTGGCCTTCTGACTCATCTTCCATCACACTAGAATTAAATATATGTAATTTTAAACATATTTTTAGATAGTGCAGATCTCTGATGGTGTGCAATAAAACTCCAGTGAGTTGGATTGGTAACTGATGACACGTCACTGATGCATAATATATGGCTGGGTGTTACGAGCTCATGTTCGGACAGGCTTTCGTGCTGTGATGTCACCGTATCTCCCTTAGGGGAAGATTTTGTGCTGTACTGTGCTGTACTATGGTGCTAGCAGGAGTCCTACGTAGGCTTCAGTTATAGGGGGAGGGTCAGATAATCAGAATTCCTGGACGATAAGAAACCATAACCTTAATCAAATACAAACATCTTTGATTAGCTTAATTCAGAAGATTAGCTTACTTACTTCATTACTAATAAGTCATTATTTTCTAGAAATGTGAGAACTAGTATGTTTTGGCATTCACCTCCATCAGCATTTCTTTTTATAGCCAAAAATGCATACGGGCGACCGTATTGTTGTGCAAAAGCCAAATAGTTACACTTTTTATCAACTAAAAAAATGACCATCTTCAAAACATTTATGCCCCACAATTTTGAGCCCACTTTTTTTCTGCCGGCTCATGAATGTGACATCTTTACGTGGAATTTATCTTTCTGCATAGGATCTCCTAAGAAGGTCCTTTGTAATAACCATGGAAACCCAAGAGACTGATATACACACTAATGCATAAATAAAAAGTCTTCCTCTGGGTGACTCAGAACGCTTACAAGCTTTCATCTCACTGATTCATTCATTAGCCGAACTTGCACTGGAGCAAATGCAGCGTTGCAACAAATCGCGCTTATTGCCAAAAGGTAAGGTGAGAGCATGCTGTCTGATCCGCAGCCTAAAATTACTCTGGTCCTAATTCTAACTCTACAGTGCTCTGTGCGCAGTGCACACACACACGCACACACACACACACGCAAACGCACACACGTGCACGCGCGCACACACACACACACTCACACACAGAAAGAGAGAGATGGAGAGAAAGAGAGATGAAGAGAGAGTTCCTTGTCTTCCTGAGGTATGCTGACAACAAACAAACACAGAGCACAGCTTGTGGTGTTGTTGTCACAGGTCCCCATATAAGGCAGCGCTGAGTCGATAAGTTTTAGTCACTCCGTGGGTTTGTCTGCAAGTCCCGACACGAGGTTTACACAGGCGCTCTTCACTTCTCCTTCTCAAAGGCCTGGTGTGAGGCAACAGCCTCTCTGGTCAGCACAAATGCATGGATCCTCATGTTCACATACATATACAAAAGCACGAGACCACCCGTGGTTTAAACAAAAAAAGAATTTAGATAGAGAGGAATTCAATACATTTAAACAGGTTTTTTGCACATACACATCCTTTTAGACCAGCAGATTGCAGTTGCCGTTTCACTGTAGCTAGGGAAACTGGGCTCCCTCTAGTTGCAGAGTTCTTCCTGTAGTTGTGGTGCAATTTTGCATGGTTTCTTTTTCTAGACACCACAAGGTATTTGTCTTCTGCCACTGATGTCTTCCTGGTCTTCTCAGTTAACATTACTGCCCATCAGCTGAACCCTTCTGACTGAGTACTGAACACTGCACCAGGAAATCTTAAGCTTTTAGCAATTTTTTGCTGGGAATAATCTTCTTGCGACAATATGTTTACTTGGCTCCATATATCTTAACCTAACTATTTCTTCTTTGCCATATTTCTTGCAGCTTTAGAGCCTATTTTACTTGCACTACAGGCCAGTGGTATAAGGCTGCTTGTGGTTTAAAAATAAACTTAAGGTAGACAATTTTCAGTCAATTTAACTACCACTCCCCCCACCTCCCTCTTTGCTAAATTATTGGATAGAATTCCAATAATTTTAAAAATTCTAATCAAAGCCAAAGGATGCCATTTTGGGGAGTCGTGTCTAAGATTATTTATTTGAAAAGTCATCTTTTTGTGTTATTGTAGGTAAAAAATGAAAAAAAAATGCTTTGGTTATACTTTGGTTTGTTAGTTAATAAATGCACATATATTAACGGAATTCTTCTGTACCTAAAGTTTTTTTTTTAAACTACAGGTGGCCTAATACTTTTGGCCTGTACTGCACATGGACACACACACACACATACACACACACACACACACACACATACACACACATGCACATAAACACTCACACACATACACACACCATCACAGGACTTCTTTGTTCTCTTCCTTGTCCTGGGTTTGAATGCTAATGAGGGTACTTTTGTCACGTGACTCCATTCCGCAGTGTGTCTGTGCAAAGCCAGCCCTGACTAATCAATGAACTTCATGTTAAGGGTTACTCACATTCCACTTACGTTCACCAATCCCCAACAAGAGCCGGCCTCTCTCTCACTGAGCACACAGAGACCCTGTCTCTCCCTCACGCTTGCACACTTGTACACTTGGTGATGATCTCATACTCGATGATGGCTTCCTAGCTGTTCTCATCGCCAAACCTAATGATGTCATCACACCTTTTTTACGTCCCTTGGGAACGAATGACATCATTTGGCTGAGGTGGTGTTTTTAATGAGAGAAGAGACCGCAGCTGTTGCCTCGCTGGGAGAGGTCCTTCCGTTCCACAAAGCCACGCCCTCGAACCCCTGCATCCGCAGTTCGAACAAATTGAAATTCTCCCGTCAACTCAGCTCTCTCCTTGAGCCACGCCCCCCTGCGCCGCACTTCCAATCGCCACACCTCCCACTCTCCGCCCCCCGCATACCCCTCGCTCCCCCTCACACCCCCCACTCCCTGCGTTCTGCTTTCAGAATGTACCTCACTTTCTCCACCCTCCTCTTTGCCTGGGCCCCTCTCTCCTGCACTTGGACCCGGCCTCACTGTGCCGCCCTGCAGTACCGCCAATTTCCTGCGGGCGGTGTCGGTTCCGGGTGATTTAGAGCATTATTACAGGAGTCACTGGGGCCACTTTCACGCATGGCGGAATAAATGCCAGGTGGCCTTTCCCTCTGACCTTTGTCTTTGTTCTTTCATGCCATTTGTCAGTCGGAAAGATGAGAGCGATGTGCAAATAACAGCTTCACTGGACGCGCTGACCCCTGCACAACATGCTTTGCATTTTCCCTTAATTGAGTACAGTGTGTCCAACGTGATTTAGGCTGTCAGGGAGCAATCGAGAGATGGAGAGAGATAGAGAGCATGTGTATGTGAGCAAGTGAGAGAGAGAGCGAAAGACAGAGAGAGAGAGCGGACGTGCGTGAGTGAGAGAGACGGAC
>NC_049216.1:9467803-9520303 GCF_013347855.1 Anguilla anguilla
ACACACACACATACACAGACACAGTCACAAACACATACACACACATGCACTCCCACGCATATGCACACACACACACACATACACAGACACACACAGACACAGTCACAAACACATACACACACATGCACTCCCACGCATATACACACACACACACACACACACACACGTTGTCTGAAGCCCGGTACACAGGCAGCGATTGCGGTTTCAGAGTGTGCTGGGGCCTCATTATTGACTCCTGAGGTTAGAGAAAGGAGCTGTCTTGACTTGCACGCGCACACACAAACAACACAGAGAACCAGCTGTGACATCACCACAGCCATATGAAGGGATGTTTAATGTAAAGATGCAAGCAGTATGTGCCATTCAAAGATGTGTGGGTAGTGCAGATGTATGCAGTCTGTGTGTGTAGTAAAGATGTGTGTGCTCAGGGTGTGTAGTGAAGACGTGTGTGCTCTGTGTGTGTAGTAAAGATGGGTGTGCTCTGTGTGTGTAGTAAAGATGTGTGTGTAGTAAAATTGTGTGTCGCTCTCTGTGTGTAGTATATATGTGTAGTGTGTTCTTCAGTTCCCTCCTCAGTGTTGCTATGGATGGGATGTTGCTGATGAAACCTCTGTGTAGTTGTTGCATTCATAGTTCAATGAAAATTATTACAAAGTCAACATTCACCGTAATTATTGTGCTAATTAATCCCCAAAAGAAATTAATATAATTATCCTGTTCTCCCCTGGCCCTTTGGAAATACACAATGTCCTTCCCCAAATACACAATAAGAGTCACACAAATGGCTCCCCTGTTTTTGTTCATACCACATGGCTTACAGAGGTTCCAGAATTTCCAAACTACCAAATACATTGTGAGAATAGCAAATTTGTAAAGTAACTACGTACCATGCTAATTTTATATCAAGAAAAACCCAACTGGTATTAATATTTGGGATTACATTTTCAGCTATTTATAAACCTTGGAATGACTTGAACATAAATATTCTTGGCACTCGATCTTCATTAACTAAAGTTTAACTTGCAGGATAAATTATTATCAGTGTATTCTCTATGTTACCTGGTTTCAGAAGAGCAATTAAACTAGTTAAATATTTCCTGAATTGTTCTTGATAACTGACGACATAGTAATAAATAGCTCTATATTAACACATAAAATGTAATCAGTAGTATAATACATATATAGTACAGTAAAAATGAAATGTTCCTTAGTGGCTGTGGGGAAAAAAACTTGCAAGCGAACGTCTTTATTTGCCTGTGTGAATAATCATTTACCAGAGTCCAGGAATTGGCAATTAAATACAACGACACTCGGGGGAAAATCATAAAAGCTTTTAAAATATAACATTTCCGGGACTTTCATCTTTACATGATGACCGAAGCTAAACATTTGCCTGGAATCCGCAACAATGTTCCACTAAAATCCTGTAATTTTACATAAACTGCCATACAGAGCAGAAGTAAAAACAACTGGGACTGAAATGGTTAAACAGACCGCACAAATGCACTCTAACAACACATGCACCATTACATTACATTACATTCATTTGGCAGACGCTTTTATCCAAAGCGACGTACAAAAAGTGCATTTTCATGATCGTAGACAACTGCTGAACACGGGTTCATGTGCACACACACTACACTACACTACACACGCACAGGTGTACACTACACACACACTACACTACACACGCACAGGTGTACACTACACACACACACACAGGCATACATTACACACACACACGCACAGATATGCTAATTTAGGCACAAAATCACACACACACGAACGCATTTAAGCAAATTTAAGCACACCAGCCGTACACACAAACACAGCACGAATGCATCTCTTCAAATGCAACACACAAGCTAAACTCATTACTGCCAGGGGGTTGCACAAACGAAACTCATGCCTCCACCCCCTCTCTCTCAGGGAGAGACACTGTCATAAAAGCAGACGGCATGAGGCCCGTAGCTTACAGATTAAGTAATTAAGCAGTCAGGCTCACGTCTGCTGAGGTAAACAGGGGATGAGAGACGAGGGGGAGGGAGAGAAAGAGAGGGGGGGGGGCAGAGTAAAAGGGGCTGGGGGTTATGATTGGCTGAGTCCAATAGTAGTGGTGACCATGGCAACTGGGATCCCCTTCAAGAATCTTTCCCCCCACCCCCTCCCCGCCCCACCATAGAACTCCAAGTGTGGCAGAAGGTGCAGAACTTCGGTTGGTTTATTCAGAGTTGGTTTAGTTCAGGAGATCAAATTAGAAACAGTATAATGTAATAGGGGCGACATAGCTCAGGAGGTAAGACCGATTGTCTGGCAGTCGGAGGGTTGCCGGTTCAAACCCTGCCCTGGGCGTGTCGAAGTGTCCTTGAGCAAGACACCTAACCCCTAACCTCTAACTGCTCTGGCAAATGAGAGGCATCAATTGTAAAGCGCTTTGGATAAAAGCGCTATATAAATGCAGTCCATTTACCATTTAATAGAAACACAATCATTTTTAATTTGCCGTCACACACACACAGACACATGTACATTCACTCAGACACAGTCAGCGTCATGCATGCGCGGACACACGGACACACCCCAAACTGATCCACACTCACAATTGCAAACGCTCACACGCACACGCACACGCACACGCACACGCACACACATACATACACACACACACGCACGCACACCCATACACACACACACACACACACACACACACATACACATACACACACACACACACACAGGCAGCTTTCGTGCATACAAAATTGAATAGCCACAAGCAAGATTGAAAAAAAAAATGTTTTATTCTGAAATGAGCGATCAGTAATAAAAGGTGGTTACAGTACTCTCTTCCTAGTTCCTAGATTTCCTTTTTCCAATAAAAATAAATCTAGGTTAAACTCTCAGAGGGAAAGAATAATGTTTAAAAAAAAACATTCCTTTTAGGGGGGGTCTGTCCAAATGAAGGAGTTAAGTCAGACACGGTAATGGCCCCCACCCGCTGATTCATGTTTGAGAGGGTGAGATGGATTTGAAGGCTGTAGACTTGGTTCAATTCTGAACCCCTGCCCCCCTATGGTGAGGATAGCCAATCACAGAACAGCTGACAGACAGAAAAGGGCAGTTAACACTGAGGAAACCGCTGTATGGAGCAGCACGGGTGGGACTGGCCCGGTGATGTCATATCTGCGCGACAACCACAACACGACCACACATGGGACGGACACACAAGCGGTCTTGCAACGGTCATATCGCGAAAACCCCGCCCCTGATGACAACAACGTGATGCGAGGTTGGGGAGGGGGGGGGGAGCGAGGCATGTCACTGCAGCCGAGAGGAGTGTGAGGTGAATTACAGCAGCTGTTAGCGGGGCAGGGGAGGTGTGTGTGAGTGTGTGCGTGTGTGTGTGTGTGTGTGTGTGTCTGTGTGTGTGCATGTGCGTGTGAGTATGTGTGTGTGTGTGTGTGTGTGTGCGTGTCTGCGCATGTGCATGTGCATGTGCATGTGCATGTGAGTGAGTGTGTGTGTGTCTGTGTGAGTATGTGTGTGTGTATATGGGTGTGCATGTGTGTGTATATGCGCTTATTTGTCCGAGAGTATGTTTAATACAGGGGAACATATGCGTATCTGTCCTTCCATGCATTTGTGTGTGTGTGTGTGTGTGTGTGTGTGTGTATGCATCTTTGCGTGTGCGTGTGTGCGTGTGTGTGAGCAAGTACCAATGTGTCTTGTGGGCCTGTCTCCCCCATATCTAGACAGTGGACAGACTGATGCCCCGCCCCCTCACTCCGCCTGGGCGTCATAGTTGGCCCCGCCCGCCTTCTTCAGCTCATCGCGGATGTAGTCCTCATCCAGCTCACGCAGGTCACTGACCATGAACTCCTTCGCAAAGTTCTGCGGGGGAACACAGGCATTAGACAAAAACCACTGAGTGTGTGTGTGTGTGCGTGTGTGTGTACGTGCGAGAATGTGTGTGTGTGTGTGTGTGTGTGTGTGAGGGTGTGTATATGTAACACACGCGTGCGTGCGGCTCTGACCTGTACGATGTCCTTCACCAGGGTCTTGTCGGTGCTGATCTTGGCGCGCTGCAGCCCGCTCACGTTCTCCCCGATCCAGGTGATGAGCGTGAACTTGGCCCGCTTGCTCATGGCGTCGCCCGTCGTGATCCGCACGAACCCGAAGAGACGCGCGTCATCTGCGGACAGACAGCGGTGGGGGGGGGGGGGGGGGGGGGGGGGGGGGGGGGGGGGGGTGGGGCGGGGGGGGGGCGTCAGACCGAGGGGACCAAACCGGCAGTCTGCGGCGGTCACGGTCGGGTCGAAACGAAGCGCGGTCAGCGCCAGCCTGGGAGTCTCTTTGAGGCTGGGGAGGGGGTTTGTTAAATTGAACAGCAACTCCCAAGAGGGGGAGCAGAAGGGAGGTGGCTCCGCCCCCTTTCCAGACAGCACCGTCTCGGGCTCAGTTAGACCTGTGCCGAGATTCTGCTGGGGCAAAAGGGCTGCAGAATGTGATCTAATCAGTAACTAAGTACAACTCGTGGTCTTACACTTATCTTCAAACACTGTTTTCAGGAACTACGGTCGTAATCGAGTTGATAAGAACTCCATCACGCTAGGTGTCATTTTCCCGGTATTTGCCTGGGGGAGGGGCCTGGGCGCCCGGTTGCCGCCGGCGACCGGCTGATAAGGCTTCCGCAGCCGGAGCAAGGTCTGCCCCGGGCAGAGTGGCACCGCTTCAGAGGGAAGGCTCTGATCGGCGCTCGAGCGCGGGCGTAAACATCGACTGCAGAGGGAAGCGGATGCCGTCACGGTAACCGAAGCCCGTCTGCCCCTTGCCACAACCACACGACCGCGCGTCTCCCTCGTCAGACGCGTCGCCTGACGGCTGGCGGGCGGGCGGGCGGGCGGGCGGGCAGGAAGCAAGCTGGCGTCACTCGCCTCCCTCGGGCCCGCCCACTTTACACCCCAACCCGCGCGTTGCGCCACATCAAAGTCCCGCCTCCACAAACTTCTTTCGGCTTCAACCGTTTTTTCTCTCAAAGCTCAGCGACTTTTTCGGACAGGTACACAGCTCCGAATGCGACGTGAAACGCAGAGCACTAAGGTCATGTTTCTGAGCGATATGCACCACACGAAAATGGCAAAGTATCACTTCATCACACAAGAAGGAGGTTCTTGACAAGAAAAAAAGACAGTTAACCATGTGGTGCAGAAACACCGCTCGAGTATTTTGACTCGAATGTGTCTTTTCTCTCAGCGTGATGTAGGCAGTAACTCCACCCACTCCCATGCAATACCAGGAGAAATGAGGTGCTGGGAGACTCTTAAGTGAAGTCAGGCACAAACAAGTTTGGGGATACATACATACTTCTGCTTCTACCAGTGCCTTCTTTCTGCTCAGTAACTACACCAGGTGACCCTCAGGTGACCCACAAAGTCAGAAGCAGGAGGGGGGGGGGGGGGGGGGAGGGGGGCTCCTCCCCCCGCTGGACGAATCCAGCTGCAATGGATGAGGTGATAAAAGCAGTACCCGAGGGACAGAGACAGTGACATCATACTTCAGCCACTCTACCGTCTCCAGTTCTTACATCTACAAAGCAAGAGCCTGCTTTGTTCTTTGTGAATAGCAGAAGGCTACAGAAGGTTTACATTCCACCCATCCAAAATTCACCTGGATACACTGGGTTGCATATAAAAATCTCAATGCTAATACAAGTCTGAAGATATATATGAAGATACATGTGCCAAGACAGATCAAAGGTACTCTATCAGAGAAAAGTGCTCACTAATAGAGTTGATTTTACTTGCATCTGTTATTAATTATAAATTAGAACCTTAAGGTACAGAGATTGCTGGTGCTCAAAGGTTGTCAACCGGGTTTAGACCACACATATATTGGGTAATTTTAAATTACGAACATATTTAGTTACTTTCTAATAAAAACGAGGGACTTCTCGCTGAACACTGACATAAATACTGTAGGCTACATTCATCCGATCCGCGAAGAGACCGCGAGAACACAGCCTTAAAGTGCGCGTGCCCCGGGCACACCATCGCTGTGTGGTTACGCCATTCGCTGGCTGTTAGAAGATTATCACCACTGGCGCGTGTCACACATCCGGAAGAGCTCGCGTGCAGTGGCACACATACTGACAGAAAACCTGCAACTAGGCTGGCACTCGGGCAGTGTTAACACTGTGGTGACAGAAACACAAACTCGCGTGGGTGTAAGTTCTCAGCGAAGCCAAGGTATTGCCATTCAAACGCAACATTTTGGCCTGTCTTCCAATTTGCATTGCAAGAGCTTGTCCGTCCACCTGCATTACGCACCACGCAGACTATACCTAAAAGAGCCACATCAACCTCAAAGGGTAACATTTTCATTTGGGGCACCGTGGCCATTGATAAGACGTCACAGAGTCAGTATTACCGGCGGTCTTACCTGTGCACTGTTGCTTAAACTCCTCATACTCGGTCCCCTGTCCCCCAGGTACAATCTTGGATCCGTCATACTTAAAGGAAACCCTTGAACGACAAGGAATATAACACCAAATTATTGTGAGATAGCATCAACCTATAATATATAACAGGATAGGCCCCATCAAACCACCTGACGCATTATCCTCTCGGACTCGGTAGGAGACCCACAAATCGGGTCGGCAGAGTTACGAATGCCTGCAGCAGGAACCCCGAGTGAGGGGCGTATCCACGCCGCACCACTGCCGCTCCCGTCCCGCTGCTTTCACAGTTCAGCGGCGGCGGTCGGTGATTTACACAGACATGCAGTAACTGTTTTCTTTGAATGATTACGTAGCCATGAGTGGCAAATTGACTGGCTTTGATTGAAGACAGGCTATGAATGAGCACAGAATAGCACTGTCATCTCTAAGTATCTATTGTCTTCTCTGAGAACTGTCGACCGACGACACACCTTGTGTGGTAATAAACAAATACCTTACTGCACAAACACAATATACACACTCACCAGCTTATATCTGTATTGTCGTCTCTGACGAGGTTGTACGCTTCCCTGCATGCTTCCTTGTCGATTTCAGTTGCCATTTTCCCGTAGAGGTTTCAATGGAGAGGTAAACGTAGAAAGAAGACTATGAGTAAATGGGCGAGGTGAAATAACCAACCGTCCAAGGTATGAGAACGGACGGTCCCAAATCCAGTTAGGAGGTGAGCGAGTTGTGCAGTGCGGGGCGGGGGAGATGCGCTATGAGGCGGCGCGGAGCAGGGAGCTAGCTCTTTTCTCAGCGAGCAGAAAAAGCGGATCTTCTCACAGCTCTGTTCATTTCCTACACTCAGCTTTTTGGGCGTTGGTGATCAGGTTGCCGAACGAGCCGAAACGGGGCCCCGCGAGACGCAGATTTCACCTCCTAACGGTCAGCCAGGGGATAAAGAGGAATTAAATCCGCCCTCTTCTATTGTCGAAGTTTCACGGGGATTGTCCGCCACCTACAGGATAGTCATCACGACTGAGACGTAAAAAAATATATACTCAGTTGGCCTACAATGACAACGCTTAACGATTAGCACCGATTGTAACTCGCCTATATTTTGAATGCGAGTTAATCTATTGAATATCCACAGGAGTACAGGTTAACAGCCATACAACTATTTGACAGTTGCTTTGGATAAAAGCATCTGTCAAATCACTTAATTGCAAATTATAAACCTGCTGTTGCCTGTCTTCCTGGTGTACTGAAGCCAAACATGCCTGGATTTGGTTAGTATTTTAATGAGAGTTTCAGAGAAAACCAAGTTGTCTCTGGTCTAGCAAATCAACACAACGTCAGTCACAGAACGATTTACCAACTTTGCCCACTTGACAGCTTCCATTAATTCCAAAGCAGCTTGTATAGCCATACACGAACTCCCATCCAGCTTGTTGCGCTGCCAGAGTCTAGTTGATCACAGCTGCGTTGATTCTATGGACGTGATCAAGAGACTAGTCCGTTTCATAAAGAAGTGAACTGCAGTGCGATTGATGCAGTGCGACGTGTTTTGAAACATCGTGCCAACAGGACACACTCCCTTCTCCAGAAGTGTTAGGCAGAGAAATCGTAGTCCAAACTCAACTGTCAGTCGAATGTCCAAGTGGCAGATAGATCTGTGCAATCCTTGTGGTATAGCCTACTACTGAAATGCGGATCAAGAGGTCATTGGAACAGGACTAGTTTTTTCACTGATTAGCTCAATGTGCTGCGCAGTCTTATGCACTTTGGGTATGCAATCATGAAAAAACAGAAGTCATTCAATCCAAGAAACCACTAGATGGAGGTATAGTTCTGCTATGTGCGGTCTCTTCGTTCAGGTTTAATTTGGTTTCATGCAATAACGTCACCGACGGACACCACAGGACAATTAACATAACAAATGAGGTTCAAACGGTATTTTACCCGAGAAGAGGGGGTACATTTGTGGAAAATCGCTCTAATGTTAATCAAAGTAAAACGTTTGAACTCCATTACTCTTATAAAGTAGCCTACACGGTAAAATCCGAAAATAATTCACAGAATACATTTCTGCCACTGTATTATATCAATCAATGTTGAGTTTATTTGCTCTTTGGTTGACGGAATCCGCACTAAAGATATACGTGTACAAACATCTGAGTAGCTGCGTGGTGAAAGTCTGTCCTGGTTAAGTATGTGTGCGAGGAAGTTCTTTCATTAATTTAAGTATGCTAAGTAAATAAATATGTTCATCCTGTCACATTTTCTTAAGTGACCGTCAAATTGACTGGGTAGCACGGTAACTAACGAGCTCTCAAGTTTTGCTTAATAGTTTTGCTTAATTTCTGCATTCTGGTAGAATATTTATGTAAATAATCACATATTAAGGTTGTTCGGTCTCAGCCCATGTCAGGCTCCGTAATTATGTTCTATGACTGTCCGTTGACTTCTATTATAAGATGTATATCTTGTTAGTAGACTTACGTCCGCCGTCTTTGCTAGACCCCATGCATCATGTACCGAACGTTTCTATGCTCAAACTCGCAGGTGAATCGATCAGCTTGCATGCATCGTCAGTCAGTCGCTTAAAATATGTTTTAAACGTTGCACAGAGAAGAAAATGTGGCAAGATGATTCTCACGTCAGTTATTGAATGTTTAATTGGCACGATTGTAGCATTATATAGGAGATGCATATCCCAACTTTGGTAACGGGGCATGTTGCACATGTAAATAGTCAGAAACTCACGGTAGACGCATGTTCACAGAAACAACATTAAAAGCGCACAAAATAATGATCTCTAGATCCCCGTGGAAAGAAAAAAATGGCCAGTTTCTCTATTTTTGGTTGCGCGGACAGCGCACTTAGCGAGGCATGATTCAATTGACGAAAGTGTTTTGTACAACACCGGGCGTCTGTAGCTGTGAGACGTACCTGTGTACGTGAATCTCTTGTTCTAAACTAGGAACAAATGCCAGTTGAATTAATTAATTGGTCATGCATAATCGCCCAGGCCGCGGAACTGCGAACCAGCTTTTTACTTTCTCCCAAATATTTGACGGGGCATGGGAATTTGCTTCTCAAGTGTTTTATTGACTTCTGTTTGTTAGATTTGGAGAAGGCATATGACAGTGTTCCTCGGAGTATCTTGGGGGAAGTGCTGCAGGAGGGATGATGATCAGCACCTCTACGTCTGTGGCCATAGTCCTCTCCTGGAAAAAGATGGCTTGTCCCCTTCAAGTGAGGAACAGCTCCAGGTGGAGGAGTTCAAGTATCTCTGGGTCTGATTCACGAGTGAGGGGAAAAGGGATCGGGAGATTGACCGTCGTGTAGGTTCTGATAGAAAACAAGCTTGCTTACTGTGTTTAACTACATGAAATGTATTTTTGTGTGTTTATAACAAAACTATGTATGTAACTAAACGTGCAAAATGGAAAGGTACTGGGAAAGAACGACCTTCGAGGAGGAAGAAATGTAGATGAGCTGAGGAAGTCAGATATATAAAGTTCTGGGCGTCCCGCCAAGTTTCAACTGCAACAATTTTTGGTACAAAAGGGGAGGCAAGAAGTTTGCCACAGGTGTCTGAGAAGGTCACAAATATGTAAAAATGATTTGAGGGACACTTTGTAAATTCAGTGAAATTCATAGTTAAAGGTACATTTGCTATAAGCATATAATCATGTGGTATCTGTATGACCATTGTTTGCAAAATGTCATATCCTAATCAATAGCCTGTGTGTTTCTTTTGAAAACTGCATGTTTTGTGTATACTGTCAAATGAAGACAAGCTGTAAAAAACAAGATTGTATGTGAAGGGAGACTAAGAAATTAGATTAAATAGGAACACACACGCCCGCCGTGAGGCGCCAGGAAACTAGGCGTTTCGTCAAGGTTTCTGGGATGAAGCAAAAGGTTCTGAGGAAAACATAAAGATGGTATAGGAGGGTTGGTAAGAAAGTGTCATGCCATACGAATTTCCTCACAGAAAGATATCTTACGGAAAGATATAAGAGGCAGAACTTGTGAACAGAAGTTTGAGACTCTCTTCTCAAACTCTGTGATGAGTGCTTGAACGGTTTCTCCTATTTGGCCAAATGAAAGGTATTTTGCTGAATTACTCTGTGACCTGACTAAATTATTTGCCTCCATTGAGGGTAAAATCCACGACAAGGTGCAGTGGCTGCAATAATGCGGGCATTGTGTCGGACAGTGGTGGTGGAGAAGGAGCTGAAACGCATCGCTCTCGATTTACCAGCTGATCTTCAGCCCTACTCTCACCTATAGTGACGAGCTGTGGGTAGCGACCAAAAGAGTGAGATCGCAAATACAAGCAGCCAAAACGGAGTTTCTCCATAGGGTGGAGGGACTTACTTGTTAGGGTGAGGAGCTCAGCCGTCCGGGAGGACCTCACAGTAGAACCGCTGCTCCTCCGCATTGAGAGGAGTCAGTTGAGGCGGTTCTGGCGTCTGATTAGGATGCCTCCTGGGCACCTCCCTCTGGAGGTGTTCCAGGCACGGCCACCTGGGAGGAGACCCAGGGTCAGACCCAGGACACGCTGGAGAGATTATATCTCCCGGGTGGCCTGGGATCGCTTTAGGTTCCCACTGGCAGAAGTCGCTGGGGAGAGGGACGTCTGAGCTCCTCTGCTTGCCCTATTGCCACCCCAACCCTAAATGGAATAAGTGAGAAAGAAAATGGATGCATGAATGGATGGATAGTAATGCACTCCGGACGATCCCTTTCATGCCAAATTTGTGCCAATCGCTTTACTCACATCTGCCTTCAGGCAAAGTTTATTTGCACTTGAACTTAGGAAGGGAATTTGAATTCTAGAGGCTTACCACGTCCAGGGCATTACTGGTACTGGCAGTATAACACACGTGGCCCCCGATACAGGGACCATGCGATCTCTGATCCCATGCAGCACTGATTGCTCTCCTTACTTGAAATGAAAATGCCCCCCGAGAGATTAATAAAGGTATGTTGTATTGTATCACATAGCATTACATACACCTTTATTACTTACACATATCTAGCATGTTAGTGAACCTGTGTGTGAATATGTTTGAAGATTCGGTATTGGTCTTTCGGGGACAATGTTGTTTATGTATATGCCATGGTAATTCATATTTGAACCAATTTGTGGTGTATTCATTTAGTATTCACACTATTTATGCCAATCAGAACTGAACTTGTTAGACCTCCAGCTGCTGTGTTTAGAAATAACATACTTTACTTTACACATTATTTCTCAGTTTATAAATTTGGAAAAAATCTGCATAAATCTTTATCCTGTGGTGCAATGAACAATTGTAATGTATTTGTGTGTGTGTGTGTAAGAGTGTGAGTGTGTAAGTGTGTGAGTGTGTACTTCCAATTTAGAGGGTTGGTTCTGGTCATGGAGGAGGATCCAGCCCATTCTCCAGGCTGGGTGGATCCCAGCTAACACAAAACGTTCCCACAATGTCGCTGCAGTGTTGTGGCAATGTTACAACATTGACAAAACATTCCTGTAACATTGTGGGTACAGTTTCAGCACTTCAGCAGGCTTGGCACACTGTCTGTTATACCACAAGCGCCAGAGAGCAGAAACCACAGCCTGGAATCACCTGGAGAGACACCTGCTCATCATACACAATACTACACTACAAAACACAGCACTGCACCACACAAAACCAAGCCGAAGGCAATTTACACCTCTGAAAAATATCCAGGATTTTACCTAATAGGCTCCACAGTGACCAGCAGCCTTACAGGCCACTGCATAATAGCCCATAGCATCACCCAGGGAGGGAGGGACCTGGTCGGGCCAGGGGGATCGAGTTATCACCTTATTGCCTGTGCTGTGGAATTCTATCAGCCTTTCTCTGGGATGTGATGAAGGTGGACACATTGGGGGTACATAACTGGATTTATAAAAGAAGAGCACTTAAAAAGGTTATTCAGTTAAAGGTTACACAGCTGTTATTCAGCTGTTTTTATAGAACGAGAAGGGATTCTTCTGTCAATTGTTTAAGATCTATCAGTTTCTTATATACTAACATTTACAAAAGGAGGATTTGGGAAAGTAGATCAAACCCTGCATCACACAAAATACGTCCTTCGTGCCATAAAAATACAATTTCCTTTGTTTATGGAATCTGGTGAGTTTTGTGTATATGATACATTATATAAAGGTACGGTCTGTTACCCATCTGTCCTTTAAAAATATGTGGTCGCCTACTTCGTAATTATGCAACGAAAGTAAGGAACCGTAATACAGTAACAGTACTATTCTACATTTACCTGACATGGGCATGGTTTCGAAGATAGCGTCAGTGACCGAAGGGCGTGACCGTGCTCCTGTGCTCTATTTAAAGCCTCCGGTGCAACACGCGCTGCGTATCCACTGCGACCCGCAGCTCACACGCAACTTTCACAAGTTCAGTCAAGAGAGTTCTGCTTTGCCAGAATCAGCATCAGCAGGAATTTACCGACATGCCAAATTCCGACAGAGTTGTGCTCGCTCTTGGCGGGACAGGAACGGTGGGCTCTGGAATTGTAAAAGCGCTTCTGGACAGAGGTACATGCGTGGGTGTGTGTGCGTGTATGTATGTATGTGTGTGGAGGGATGTATGCGTGTGAACAGTAGGGTAGTGACCGGCTACGTTTTGCTCTGCATTTATGGTTGTGGTGTTTGGTGCTTTGGCAAAATCACTCGTACGTATTTTGGACCTCGCTGAAAGAAAAAAGGATGCATATATTGCTGCCCAACACGGCGCGCCAGCTGATGGTGAGTGCTTTTCCGAGCTCCGTTTTTACCTCAGCGGATCTGCGCCGAACTCCCGACTCATAGCATCATTCCGCGTACAGGTGGCTATGCACGTGTCTGCAGTGGACCATTCTGTCTCTGGGCACCTCTTGGCAAACCCGCCAATAAGCCTTGCCTGGTACTGTACTGCTTGCCATCTCCCGCTGTGAAAGCGCGCGCCGCACATAGGAGTATTTACATTTCTTTACATTTTAAACGTAACAACAGTTTATGTCGTTTGAATGAACCATTCACTGAGCTATACTGTAAGATAACAGTGTGCAGTAGGACCTTGTGTGGAACAGAACACAAAGTGACTGTGTCATTTTCTGGAATGTCCTCTGTGTTTCTGACAAAGTGAATAGAGATGTGTATGATTAATTTATAATCAAGGTTGGGGTCAGTTTATTTTCATTTCTGTCAATTTAAGAATTATTGAAATGTGTTTAATTGGTAAAAGCATTGACCACTATGGCCGTTTTTCAAATTCAATAATTAAAATTCAAGAACTGAAATTTTAATCATTTGCTTGGCTGACTGAATTGAAATGAATCGAGCCCAACCCTGGTATAATGTGTTTGAGTTTATATTTGTTTATGTTTGGTGTTGTGTTTGTAATGTGCATGAATGTGTGGTACCTGCAAAGAGTGTATAATGCATACATGTGTGTCTACGAAATATATAACGTGTGTGTGTGCGAGAGAGAGGGAGAGAGAGAGAGACAGTAGGGTGTGTATAAGGCATGTGTGTGTGCAGAGTGTGCATAATGTGTGTGTAGGGTGTGTATAAGGCATGTGTGTGAGCAGTGTGTGCATAATGTGTGTGTAGGGGGTGTATAATGCAACTGTGTGTTTCTCCGATGGATGTGCGTGTTACAATAAAGTCCAATCACCCCCAACCTGGTCTACAGTTTGTCTGCATTTGTCCCTGTTCCAAATAGAGAACATTTTGTCTTTTGAACAGATACAAATGCAGACAGTTTATTCTCTATGCACCCCTAGTGTGTGTTTATGACGTGTGTGGATCATGTAAAATGTGTGCATATGTGTATTGTGTATGATGTGTAGATGTGTGTAAAGAGTGTTAAAAGTGTGCATTTTATATAGAGCTTGCATAACTTGTGACGTGTGTGCATGTGTGTGTGTGGTGTGCTCAGGTTTCAGAGTGGTGGTCGTGTCCAGAGACAGTGGCAGACTGGAGAAGCTGAAGAGCTTTGTCTCCCCGTCCAGCAGAAGCAACCTGATCACAGTGCAAGGGAACGTGGGTAAGAGACTCCGCCCTGCACAGACCCCACCCTGTAAATCTCTACCCTGTGAAACCCCACCCTGTACAGACCCCGCCTCTACACTCCCTGCTGTACAGACCCCGCCTCTGCACTCCCTGCTGTACAGACCCCGCCTCTGCACTCCCTGCTGTACAGACCCCGCCTCTGCACTCCCTGCTGTACAGACCCCGCCTCTACACTCCCTGCTGTACAGACCCCGCCTCTGCACTCCCTGCTGTACAGACCCCGCCTCTGCACTCCCTGCTGTACAGACTCCGCCTCTACACTCCCTGCTGTACAGACCCCGCCTCTGCACTCCCTGCTGTACAGACCCCGCCTCTGCACTCCCTGCTGTACAGACCCCGCCTCTGCACTCCCTGCTGTACAGACCCCGCCTCTACACTCCCTGCTGTACAGACCCCGCCTCTGCACTCCCTGCTGTACAGACCCCGCCTCTGCACTCCCTGCTGTACAGACCCCGCCTCTACACTCCCTGCTGTACAGACCCCGCCCTTTAAATACCTTGCTGGATTGTTGTCACGCTGCACCATTACGCCAGTCAGACTGATGTCACACTGATGTCACGCTGAGGCTGCAGGACGTCAGCGCCTCCTCTCCCCGGGTGCGAGGCTGGGGCCGCTCAGTCTCTTTGCCCCTCTGTCTCAGGGTCGGAGGAGGAGGCGGAGCAGGTGAAGCGAGCCGTGGAGGAGGCGGCGGGGAAGGTGACGGACGTCGTCTCGTCTCTGGGCTTCAGCTGGTGGCAGGGCGGGCCCCCGCACACCCAGACCCTCAAAGAGCTGCACTGGGTGAGGGTTCGACCAATCACGGCCCCAGCTCCGCCCCCAGCACACACACACGAGCCAATCATTGCTCATCCGTCCATCCCTCATCCTCTCTCTCTCCTTTAGGTCCTGGAGACTCTGGTCCTCAGCACCTTTGTGTCCTGGAAGGCCTTCTTCCCCCTGGTGAGAGACAACCCCAGCAGCACCTACACCTTCATCACAGGTGAGCTTCTGACCTGTGCTCTGACCCCGCCCACGCCTCTCCCAGATAACACCGCTGTGAAGTAGCAGATGGGATTACATGCAGTGACTGGCGTGTGGTGCATTAAGCTCTGTGGACTGACTGTACATCAGAGGAGAGGTTTTGTGGTGCAGTGACTCCTCCTACACTGCAGGGGGCGCTGGTGATAAGCTGCTGATGCCGGGAACAGGGTTCCTGACGGTGGGGGCGGCGAGTGCGCTGGCGTTCTGCCAGGTTCTACGGGAAGAGTATCCGGAAGTGCCCTGCAAACTCAACCAGGTGATACTCCAGCTTGTCCAGAATGTTTTAGTTAGTTTTGCTTGATTATCGAACGTGCTAGTTATCAAATTTAGCTAATCTGTGCCCATTTACTGGTAAATCTCTTTTGTTTCATGTGGTAAATCCTCTTTCCTAGTCTCTTTCCTAAGCTAAAATGCTAATATGAAGATAAGGTGAACCTGAAATATCAGTGACAACAATTGGTACAATGACAACACTTTTGCATATTTTGCAGTTAATTTTTACCAATAAGTTTTTTTTTAAATTTCAGCTAGAAATGTAATACATATAAGCAATGCACACAGTAAAATCGAAGCTAATCACCACTAAAACAGCAGAATCACTGTGGATGAGCTTGTCTTTTTTTGTCCACACAGACATTCAAACAGTCTTTTTGGGTATGGGTGTGTTTTGCGATATTAGGAAAAACTATGCGATCATTTGATGCACCCAAAGAGAGAGAGCTGTCTGCTGAACAGTGCTACAGAGGGCCGAGTGCGTGATCGTGAAGGCCTGCGGGCCAACGGGGGGGGAGATTACAGCCTCTATTTCCAGCTCCTGAGCTGCCACTCTCAGGAGCCTAAGAATGAAGGAGTGACCTCACGGTTACCTCATGCTCTAACCCAGATTGGGTCAAATCGACCCGTTCTGAACTAGTATAAGAGGAACGACACCTTTAAGACATGCATTTCATAACCAGTGACTAAAACAGTGTAAATTGTGTTCTTGTTTTGTGTTTCTATTTGTTGTTCATCAACTGCATGATACATAGTGTATTTTATGTATTATAGTATTATATATTTAAGGTGCCAATAATGTCCTGGGTATATTTTGACCCAGGCTTACAATTTCACAGGAGCTAATAAGTAAACATAACACAAGGGTTAAGGGATATTGGGCAACTGAAAATGGTGAAAAAAATGACTCATTTAACTGAAAATTATTTTAAATGCAAGTGATTTAAACCAAAGACAGACTAAATCTAAATATGAAACCAGTTCAGAGAGGACTGAAACATGACAAAGCCAAGATTTTGGAATACATTTCCTTTGCAGAACACCACAGTTGTTCTAAACTGTAATCAGTAGCAACAGTGAGCACAGATATGCGGGTTTTGGTTTTGCTCAGAACTGGAATCTTTGCTGCAGTTCAGGTATATAAGAGTACTCAACTCTCCCCCCTCCCCCCTCCCCCCTGACCCCTGACCCCCAGGTGATAATCAACGCAGGTGTGGCCTCCCCAGACCGCCTGGCCCCCGGTTACCTGAACCACCTGGACCTGGGGGAGACGGTGGCCACGCTGGTGGAGAGGCGGAGCTCCTCCCACACCGTCTTCACCGTCCAATCCCCTTCCGACCTCAAAGCCATCCTCCTGGAGGGAAACATGTAGACCCGCCCCGCCCTGCTCCGAAACCCACTACACCCTCAGACCCAATACACACATGCCACCCCCCACCCCTGATTCTGCCTGCACGTACGCCATCGGGCAAGTCAACCCCTTGCCCTGATCAGCATAGTCACATCCGTGCGGATGGTCTACAGCCCCGTCAGCCTGTCAGATGCTGTTTAGGGCATCGCACAGTATTACTCGCTGATCTCTATGTTTTATTGAGAGAGTGCAGCTCTGTATAGGGCATCACATCTTGTCAATGCATAGGGCAGTCCTGGGTAATGTCGATCATTCCACAGGGCAATCCTGGGTAATGTCGATCATTCCACAGGGCAATCCTGGGTAATGTCGATCATTCCACAGGGCAATCCTGGGTAATGTCGATCATTCCACAGGGCAATCCTGGGTAATGTCGATCATTCCACAGGGCAATCCTGGGTAATGTCGGTCATTCCACAGGGCAATCCTGGATGTCTCTGACATTCCGTAGCGCAATCCTGGATGTCTCTAACGTTCCATAGGGCAATCCTGGCTAATGTCTGCCATTCCATAGGGCAATCCTGGGTGTCTCTAACGTTCCGTAGCACAATCCTGGATGTCCTCTAACGTTCCATAGGGCAATCCTGGCTAATGTCTGCCATTCCATAGGGCAATCCTGGCTAATGTCTGCCATTCCATAGGGCAATCCTGGGAAACGTTTCTGTGTTCTGGTGACCACAAGCCTGTTTCAGGGGGCTGCTCACGTTCTCCGGCTCCTTATTCGGTTGTAACCTGTGCCCCCCTCTCCCCTTCCTGAGAAGAATCAATCTTACACTCATCCCCACCCTTTCAGTCTGCAGCAGACAACCCTGCTGGCAGAGGAAAACGTATTCATGTCTTAATTGTATCTGTAAGGAGAAAGATGATACATGTGGTTTCTGGTTTAGTAAATAAACAACTGTGCTGTCTAACCTCCATGTGTAATCATGTACCAGTCAGTCCATTGTTTGGGAACCTGTGCGTGTATGAGTAATGTGGAGGGAGTATGTTTAGGAATGCGTGTGTGTGTGTGTGTGTGTGTGTGTGTGTGCGCGCACGCGCGTGTGAGGGAGGGTGTTTGGAAACCTGTGTGCGCCTGGTTGTGTGGGGGAGGACCCTGCGTGAGAAATGTTTGCAAACAAACCCGCCAGCACAGTTGTCCGGTCTGAGTCCGTTGCGTGACTCCGCCGCCTCCCAAAATAATAAAATAAAAGCCCTCTCTCCACCCACCGCCCCCACCCCATGCGCAGGGGTCTAATTATCCAGGACAACGGGACCCCGGAAAAACACGTCCAGCGGGAGAGGCGGGGAAACGCTCTCATGCCAGAGCGGATATGAACATAGCTCTTTTTGTTTATCGCCTTCGAGTCATTTATGCGCGCTCGAAAATATGGGACCGCACCGGCCACTCCGAAGCGAACTGAGCCACGACAGCCACGCGACGCACGCACAGGACCGCTGCAGACCGTGAAGATGAGGCGTGCAGACATTCGAAGCTGGTGAGAGAGAGAGAGAGAGAGCGGTACCGGGTTTTGCGCGTCGAGCGATGTCCCAATTAGGGCCCAAATTCGAACGAGCGCAGGGAGGGTCGTCTTACGCCCCCCTCGGTCTATTATCTGCTCGCACGCGATCCCCCGGTGCATTCACACGGGTTCCCAACTCTCTCACAGAAAGGCGCACAGCGTACAGGAGAAACAGAAAGAACGGGGTAGGGATCGGTTTATTTTAAACCAGCCTGGACTACGTGAAAAATTCAACTGGCGCAACAATGAATAGCATGTGAGCCTGCGCGGTGCGTTACGAGCAGAGGCTACGGAGAGAGACAGGACTGCGATACAGATTACAGGGAAGCAAGCCCACAGCCACACTGAGGGGGTGGGGGGTGGGGGGGGGGTGTGTGTAGAGTCTGCCACCCAACCAACTGTGCCAGTTTCTCCAGAACCTTCTGCTACTAGATCAGTACTGTCTGACATGGGCCCTGCTAGAACATTATAATAATTATAATCAAAGGAAAAGGGCAGGTTCACTTCTCCATTAGAACGACTGCTAAAGCTCGCATTCCTTGGCCTGGCCGTGATCATCTGGGTCTGTCTCTTAGCAGATCATACACACAGCCATTAGGAAACAAACACAGACAAACTATTTTTATGTAACTGATAGGCATGGCTAAGCAACTGAACAATCACACATACAGTAGGTTAACATAATACAATAGTTTTACAAATGAGATAATTGACACTTAGACCTGATGAAGATCCAACTGAAATCCTACACCCTTAAGTACAGAGACATATGATTAAGAATTTGTACCTCTTATTGTACGCCGCTTTGGATAAAAGCGTCTGCCGGATAAATGTTATGTAATGAATTTGCCGAATTCTCCGAACCACACAAACCGGACAAAATGAGACCCCGCCACACGTAGGGCCTTGCCGTGAGGGAGGGGCAGTGGTGCACCTGACACCCGCACCCCGCACGCATAGAACCCCGAGTCAATATCCATGGAGACGGGAGAACCAGCAGAGTCAAACAGAGGGCATGGCCACTGATCTGGGTTCTATTAAATCTTGGAATGTCCTGGTTTCCACAAGACATGGAACTCTCTCTTGGACTGAAATAGAGAGAGAGAAAAAGCAAAACATGACCCCTGGAGATGGAGGGTGGGGCTGCCCTTCCGTGAGAACGCGGGACCACCTGGTCATAACAGTGTGTCAGCTGAACAAAAATTTCAGTCTCTCACACGCACACACATGCAAATGAGCACATTAATGGCAAGGAATAAAACCACAAAAACAAAACTAGTCCAGTCCGTCCCCAATGTGTCCATAGCACAGCTGGTAACAAAGAAGCCCCCCCCCCCCCCCCCCCCACAGCACTTCACCCCTCCCTTCAGGAGACACAGATGCAGTCCAAGGTATCAGCCAAATACCTTTAACCACGTAAGACCATTTCCTAATGTTAAGTAAATCCGCTCAGTAACCCACTAAACAAACACTCGAAGAACAACTCATCCAAAACCCACTCAATGACCCATTCAACGGAGCACAGCAAAGCTAGATCCAGTAAAAAAATTAAAAATGTAATAAAATCTCATCTGAAAAGATAAGAAATAATAGGTTCCTGGAGGCCAGTGTGCTAGGAGAAAGTCCAACAGGCAACACGTCACACAGCATATAGATTTCCAAATATAATGACACACTGTAGGTGGTTAAGCGGCTCCGACTGATGATGGTGACGTGTTTTAGTGTGCAATGAGGTTAAATGAGAACACATCTTAGAACACGCCCACATCAGCATTACCATACCTACCATTGTGACATCACATCACAAGTAATGACTTGCTCAGGGTAGGAGGGAGCAAGGGAGCAGAACAGACACCTTAAGTAGGACTGAGACGATTGTCATGGAGACAGGGAGATTGAAGTTTAGCTTGTTTCCAATTACTTTATTATTATAAAACTGACATACTGGACACCCATCACCACAGAGAGAGAGGGACAGGACAGGACCACGTCAGAATGAACAGACACTGCTTTTCACAGTAATGCACATCAGAGGAGCATCTGTACAGTACATATCACACACACACACTAGTCCACAGCAGCTTCTCTGAGTGACCAAGCAGATGATGTCACTTCCTGTCCCTGCAGTACAACCACAGTTGAGTGAGGACACCCACCCGACCTCCACCCTACGGCCAGCTGCGGTTAACAGTTCACAGAAAACAGCCGGAACACAGACTTCCCTCACACTCATTTTTTTCCCTCCTCTCCCAACATTTCCCTCAGGACACTTTTTTGTTTCTTTGACAGACCAATTTAAAAAAAGCGTTTAAATCGGAAACAACAAATTTTAAAACGAGGACTAAAAAAAACTGCGGGAACACAGCAGCCGAACCCTCCCAGCTGAACACCGGTAAAACGAACCCATTAAAAGAAGAAAGAAAAAAAAAAAGTTATTTTTCACATCTCCCAGGTATAACATTGTTTGAGTTCACAGCTTGCGTCTGAGCGCCCATGCACACACATGCGCGCGCACACACACGCATACACACACACACACACACACACACACACACCCCGTGTCCCATCACCGACAACTCAGCAACACATGCGTCGGTTGCAATCCTAACCTTGATAAGTGCATTTAGTGCTAACCCTAAACTACCAGACCAATAGCTGTGTACCAGATCTCCCAATTCACATACAAGCCTCAACAAGACGTACAAAGTGAACTCCCATCCATTTCTGAGGGGGTACGTCCCCCATTCTACGTGGAAAAAACTCAACTTGCTGAATGTGCCAGTGACACCCTGTAGAAATGACATTCAAAACAGGCAACAGAGGAAAAACCCACAGTGTGCAACACCTCTTTGCTTACTGACATATTGGAGAACATAACAAAACTTCTGTGAAAGATTACATCGATCAATTCTTTGTGCAGGTGTTTGGGAATACACTTAGTGTCTATGAATGACACAAAAGTAATTTCATGAATCAGGTAAGCAAGTGAATTAGTGTGAGAATTACACACACACATGCACATACACACACATACACACAGCTCACACATTCCAGAGGTAATATATAAATATTAATTTCACATTTGTTCTGTACAGCATACAGTCAGGCAAATATACATGCATATACATGTTGATCCAGCCTGCTGACCTATGTACAGTTACATAATTCACAAACAGGATCCTAAAATAAAAGCAGGATATTAAAATCAGTAGAAATACCACTCAGTCCCCCTTTCCTTTCTGTACATACTAATAATGACCAACCTTACATAGAATAGTGAAGTAATTTTAACTGTACAGGTGCAAAGGCACTTTAAATTGGGGGGGGGGGAGGAAACTCAGAACAGTGGATGTATGTAGATTAAATAAATTGTAAAAGTTAACTGTCCAGTGCCGTAAATATGGTCCATAAACTGGCCATGTGTCCACTATATAGCTGAAATCTGCGTGCTGAACTGTTCCTCCCTTATGACCTTCATAATAAGTTGGTGATTTTGAAGACATTCACTCATAAGTTGATAATGTTGGACACAAAAAGTTACTGTACAATAAGCAGACCACATTCCTCTCCCCACTGTCTCCCGTGGCAACGCCAGCTGCGAGGGTCCCGCCACAGAGAGCAGGGGGCAGTTCCAGTGTGACGGACAGCCGTCGAATCTGCCCGCTCCACGTTGATTCGCTGCGAGGCACAGGGGGCGGTGCCGAAGTTCTGAGCGTACGGGAGATTTCATATGGAGCGTGCCTGTGGGTTTTGGAGGGAGGGGCAGTGCAGGTCAGCTGACTGGAACTGACCCTCCCCAAGAACACCCCCCCCCCCCCCCCGCACCACTCTGCATCTTGAGTCGGCACCTGTGGCAACAAGCTCACCTGAAGGGGACGCACACACGCACAATAAAATCAGCACTAGCAGACAAAGTAGGGAATGTTACCATGGAGACCTCAGGCTAGTCCCTGATAGGGTGCTCTCCATAGGCAAGGTGGTTTGAAAGCGCGTTTGATTTTCAATACCATTTACAGATTTGAGATGAGAATCGATTCTACAGATTCGCGACTAATGCTACAAAAATACATCCATTGTGCGTGTGTGTGTGTGTGTGTGTGTGAGCGTGTGTGTGTGTGTGTGTGTGTGTGTGTGAGTGTGATTCAGAGGCAGGTACCTGGCTCAGGTAAATCGAGGGTAGTGAGGCGGAGCCTTCCCTGTGTGTAACGACTCCACGTAGGACAAAGCGCTCTGCATAGATGTGAGACAGTACCCCTCCTCTCCTATCAGATACCTGTGCGTGAGAGAAAGAGAGCCAGATAAAAAAATATAAGTATCTATCAAATCACAAATAGCTTTTCATTCAATTAAGACAGTTTAGCCCATAAACGGACAGAAACCAACTCGGGTACGAACTCACACTTACCTATGATGCTATTATGTCAATATACACAAACGTGCGAATAGAACTGGGAGTTGAAGAATAGAACTCCTCAACTCGAAACCGTAGCTCAAAACTAACACCCTGTAACAAAAATACTAATGAACTCGACATCTCTGGCAGTACTGCCAGACCTGGGCCCTGGCAGCAGACTCTGTTCAGTAATGAAACAAATCACACGACACGGCGGTAAAACGTGGGGTCCGCTTACAAAGCGAGATGTTGACAGTTGGGACAAAAGCCCAACTGAAACCCTGCGTGCATAGTTCGTTAATTTGTTTTTTTTTTTTTTTTTTTCTAAAAGCCTTCCACGAAGAGGAAAACTGTAAACAAATGCACGCAGGGGACAATTAGGCCAATATCCATAACTCAGTAAAAAGAAAATCCATTCAAATCTGCGAAGGCCCTGAAAGAGCTGAACGCGGAACAGGGGGAACTCACTCAGCTGGTTCCGAGGCTCAGTTCACTACACAGCACCTTTCCAGCAGAAAGCCAAATTATAACGCAACGCTTGAGTTATATAGTATAGAAACAAGAGAATATAACTGCTACTGTTGCATTGCAGCATAAGAACGTTTATGACATTTAAGGCTAATTTATTCTTTGTTGCACGACACTTTTGACAAGTGCCGCTGGACAAAAGTAACTTCTGTTCAACTAAAAAAGGGGTCGTGCAGTGTGATTCAACATTAAATGCACACAGAAAGAGGGCGGGACCATACACAGGGAGGGGGGGGGGGGGGGGTGAGGCTGCACACAGAGGGCGGGGCCATACACAGAGAAAGGGGGCGGAGGCACACACGGAGAAGACGGGGCCAGACTCAGAGAAAGGGGGAGGAGGCACACACGGAGAAGGCGGGGCCACACACAGAGAAAGGGGGCGGAGCCATACATAGAGAAAGGGGGCGGAGCCATACATAGAGAAAGGGGGCGGAGCCATACATAGAGAAAGGGGGCGGAGGCACACACAGAGAAGGCGGGGCCACACACACAGAAAGGGGGCGGAGCCATACATAGAGAAAGAGGTGAGACCGCACACAGAGGGCGGGGCCACGGTAAGTGGTGTTTTGGGTGGAGGCAGTGTCAGATACCCACCCCTCATGAATGAACTCTTCCAGGGCAGCACACTCAGACACCAGCTGCGGAAGTTCAGTACGAAGAGCTACAAACGACAGGATGGGCAGCAAGTCATCAGCCCCTCTGAGAGAGAGAGAGAGAGAGAGAGAGAGAGAGAGAGAGAGAGAGAGAGAGAGAGAGAGAGAGAGAGAGAGAGAGAGAGAGAGAGAGAGAGAGAGAGAGAGAGAGAGAGAGAGAGAGAGAGAGAGAGAGAGAGAGAGAGAGAGAGAGAGAGAGAGAGAGAGAGAGAGAGAGAGAGAGAGAGAGAGAGAGAGAGAGAGGAGCCAGGGACAGAGAGCAAGAGAGAGAGAGGGAAAATTAGAGAAACAAAGACATTTTATTATTTTGACTCCAGATCTCAAATTTAGTTTTATCTTGCACGTATTTTCCATTTTTGTCATGATGCCAGGACACTGCGGGATGGACTGCTACATATAAGGAATTCAGAAGCACAGAAAAAAGAAGGGAGAAGCTTTGAACACGTTTCATAAACGAAATGGCTAGTGTGCATGGAAATTCCACAGGAGCCGTATATTTAAAGTGTACACTTCTAAACCCATAATTCATAAAAGCAATATGGTATTAAAGTGCGCTATGTAAGGCGTATTGGCACGACTCGGCAGATCACTGGGAATGGGCCTGGTCTCCAACTGAACCCGCACACCACGTCTGTGTTAATGATAAGCCACAGCCTCACGCGCTTCACAGCTCCAGTACACCCACCTTCCTCCAGGGCACCGTTTTTTGCAGCTCATTGCAAATGAATCACTGCAGTTAAACTACCAGACCTCAAATTCAATTAGTAAAACTGACCACAGATACAGTCGTTTACGCATTTACATAAAGTAGTTCATTCAGCTAAATCACTTTGCATGCAGTGGGTGAAACTAAATCACTTCACACACACACACACGCGCACACACACACACACACACACACACGCACACACGCACACTCACACACACACACACACTCGCGTCACACACACACACACAAACACACACACACACACACACACACGGCTGGTTAAGCTAACTCCCTCAGCACGCAGTCGTCTGAGTTAATTTGTTGCGTGACAAGAGTGCAGGTGTCACGTTTCCCTTCCTGACCACAGGTAACCCAACTCCCCCCCCGGCCCTCTGCTGGGGACGCAGCCGGGTGGACATTGTGCGACTCGTCTCGCGTTTCACTCACGCCCACGAGCTCGCTCGCGCGCACACACACGCACACACGCACACACACGCACACATGCACACACACTACAAGTACTCACGCACAAACATTTAAACTCACTCACTCGTACACGCACGCACATATTAGGACACACGCACGCACAGAGAGAGAGAGAGGCACGCAAGCACTCCCACACGAACACTCCCACACGAACACTCCCACACGAAGCCGGCGGTGTGCGGCAGCGAAGTGGCCAGGGACACGCCCGGCGACCGCGGTACAGCGCTCACGCCCCGGCGATCGCGCTCAGTAGCGGGGGAGAGGTACCCGCACACTTTCCCCTATTCACGCTCCTCCAGCTCAACACGGGTGAACACGCTCCTCCAGCTCAACACGGGTGAACACGCTCGTCCAAGCTCAACACGGGTGAACACGCTCCTCCAGCTTAACACGGGTGAACACGCTCGTCTCCAAGCTTCCCGCCCTGACCGTTTCTGACCAACACACCAGTCGCACCGGAACAAACTGCGCAGCTTCCCGCTAATATAAACTACATCTTCCTTTGGGTTTCACTTACATTACATTACATTACATTACAGGCATTTAGCAGACGCTCTTATCCAGAGCGACTTACACAACTTTTACATGGCATTTTTTTTACATTGTATCCATTTATACAGCTGGATATATACTGAAGCAATGCAGGTTAAGTACCTTGCTCAAGGGTACAACGGCAGTGTCCTACCCGGGAATCGAACCTGCGACCTTTCGGTTACAAGTCTAGTTCCTTACCCACTGTGCTACACTCCGTCCTTACGCACTTACGCATGCTGAGCTTCGTTTGGCTGACGATAAAAACGTTTGGTGCAGCTAACGGAGGCCAACGTGACCTCACCTGAATCCCCCTCAGTGAGACAATGAGAATGCAGCGGGGGGGGGGGGGGGAACGCGGGCACCCCAAAATAAAGCACATGCTGACTAATAGTTCAGTTTAATCCAAAAGATGGGCACCATTTTTACGGGAAGTTGGTGCGCATTTAACAGGAATTTGGTCTGAATTTTACAGGACGTTGGCGTGCATTGTACAGGAAGTTGGTGAGGTTTTTACAGTCTGGCTGGTATGAATTTTACCGGAATGTTGCCGACGACCCTCCCTGACATTATTAATAAAGCACGAGGAGCTGAGCGCCACACCACGGTTGGCTGCGTCCTTGAATGCTACACTTTTATTCTCTCATTTCCTCCCACCATGGGAGGTCGAGATGCTCTCCACATCCCCCTAACAATGGCAGAAGATAAGAGCTTCCTCCAGACGCAGACAGGGTCACTCGGGGTAAGAGCCGGGCATCTGAGGACACGCTGCGGGGGGCCGGGGAGTCCAGACGGGGGGCCGGGGGTCCAGACAGGGGCCCCCGCTGCGTGTGGGCCTGGGTGAGGCCGGGGTGAGGCGATCCGACCTGACATGGAGACAGCGGCTCGGCGGGGGGCCTTCCACAACCGCCACTCCTGCTGACAGCACGGTGTGTGTGTGTGTGTGTGTGTGAGAGAGAGAGTGTGTGTGTGTGTGTGTGTGTGAGAGAGAGAGGATAGAGCGTGCATTTCCCCCCCCTCGAGCAAGGGCGGGGCAGGGCGGGGGGGTTCATGGGGTGGGGGTGCAGGGGGGACTCACATCGCTGCCGTGCTGGGCGGAACATCTGGGTCCTGCATGCCGCGGTAATCTTCAGCACACACACAGATGAGCCTCAATGTCCGCACTGTAACACAGACAGGGCGTTACTGTAACACAGACAGGGCGTTACTGTAACACACAGACACCATTACTGTAACACACAGACAGGGCGTTACTGTAACATACAGACAGGGCGTTACTGTAACACACAGACAGGGCGTTACTGTAACATACAGACAGGGCGTTACTGTAACACAGACAGGGAGTTACTGTAACATACAGACAGGGAGTTACTGTAACACACAGACAGGGCGTTACTGTAACACAGACAGGGAGTTACTGTAACATACAGACAGGGCGTTACTGTAACACAGACAGGGAGTTACTGTAACACACAGACAGGGCGTTACTGTAACATACAGACAGGGTGTTACTGTAACACACAGACAGGGCGTTACTGTAACACAGACAGGGCGTTACTGTAACATACAGACAGGGCGTTACTGTAACACAGACAGGGCGTTACGGTAACACACAGACAGGGCGTTACTGTAACACAGACGCCATTACTGTAACATACAGACAGGGCGTTACTGTAACACACAGACAGGGCGTTACTGTAACATACAGACAGGGCGCTACTGTAACATACAGACAGGGCGTTACTGTAACACAGACAGGGCATTACTGTAACATACAGACAGGGCGTTACTGTAACACAGACAGGGCGTTACTGTAACATACAGACAGGGCGTTACTGTAACACACAGACAGGGCGTTACTGTAACATACAGACAGGGCGTTACTGTAACACACAGACAGGGCGTTACTGTAACACAGACAGGGAGTTACTGTAACATACAGACAGGGCGTTACTGTAACACAGACAGGGCGTTACTGTAACATACAGACAGGGCGTTACTGTAACACAGACAGGGAGTTACTGTAACATACAGACAGGGCGTTACTGTAACATACAGACAGGGCGTTACTGTAACACACAGACAGGGCATTACTGTAACATACAGACAGGGCATTACTGTAACACAGACAGGGAGTTACTGTAACATACAGACAGGGCGTTACTGTAACACACAGACAGGGCGTTACTGTAACACACAGACAGGGCGTTACTGTAACACAGACAGGGAGTTACTGTAACACACAGACAGGGCGTTACTGTAAAACAGACAGGGAGTTACTGTAACATACAGACAGGGCGTTACTGTAACATACAGACAGGGCGTTACTGTAACACACAGACAGGGCGTTAGTGTAACATACAGACAGGGCGTTACTGTAACATACAGACAGGGCGTTACTGTAACATACAGACAGGGCGTTACTGTAACACAGACAGGGAGTTACTGTAACATACAGACAGGGAGTTACTGTAACATACAGACAGGGCGTTACTGTAACACAGACAGGGAGTTACTGTAACATACAGACAGGGCGTTACTGTAACACAGACAGGGAGTTACTGTAACACACAGACAGGGCGTTACTGTAACATACAGACAGGGCGTTACTGTAACACAGACAGGGAGTTACTGTAACACACAGACAGGGCGTTACTGTAACACAGACAGGGCGTTACTGTAACACACAGACAGGGCGTTACTGTAACACAGACAGGGCGTTACTGTAACATACAGACAGGGCGTTACTGTAACACACAGACAGGGCGTTACTGTAACACAGACAGGGCTTTACTGTAACACACAGACAGGGCGTTACTGTAACACACAGACAGGGCGTTACTGTAACACAGACAGGGCGTTACTGTAACACACAGACAGGGCGTTACTGTAACATACAGACAGGGCGTTACTGTAACATACAGACAGGGCGTTACTGTAACATACAGACAGGGCGTTACTGTAACACACAGACAGGGCTTTACTGTAACATACAGACAGGGCGTTACTGTAACACACAGACAGGGCTTTACTGTAACATACAGACAGGGCGTTACTGTAACACAGACAGGGCGTTACTGTAACATACAGACAGGGCGTTACTGTAACACAGAGACAGGGCGTTACTGTAACACACAGACAGGGCGTTACTGTAACACACAGACAGGGCGTTACAAGTAACTGTACAGTGTGTACAGCAGTGTTACGGCTCCAGGGGTGAACTGTCACTTTAAAGACCCGCATGTCCGTATTCACAAAGCATCTCAGAGTAGGACTACTGATCTAGTTTAGCCTCTCCGCTCATACTGGATAAGGGTCAGACGTGGCCGAGACAAGGCTGATCCCAGATCAGCGGTCCTACCCAGAAGCGCTTAGCGAGCAGAGGCCTGGGGTGAGTTACTCACAGACAGACCCGTGTGCGGGACCTGGGGTGAGTTACTCACAGACAGACCCGTGTGCGGGGCCTGGGCCTCACCGATGCACTCCAGTTTGCGCTGGGGGCAGAACTCTCTGCAGAGGTGCTGCAGCTCCTGCACCGCCGACTCGTAGGGGTAGGAACCGGGGAGCAGGGCCGGGTCCTCGGGGAACAGTTTGGGCGCGACACCGACGTCGGCGGGGGTGGCGTTCCTGTACAGCCTCATGCTGGCCCCGAAGGACAGCTCCCTCTCTCTGTAGACCTGTCTGCGGTGAGACAAAACGATGGGAGTGGCTAACAGACAGAGAGACTCAGCTGCCCAACCACACCCAACCGCCCTCATACGGACTCAGGAAGTAAGGCATCTCCGTCTTACGCTGCTATGGCCATCTGAGGAAATAAAACTTTTAGCATGATGTCACATTATGTGTCACGATGTAGTGGAGTATTAGAAGCTGAGTGTGGGGAAGTTACGTGTCCGTCTCGGCGCGACAGTGCCATCTATTGGCTGAAATTAAGTAAATCGTTCACTTGCACCAAATTCCCCAGCAGATTAGCGATCGCTCATTTCACCTCCCCTTGTGAAAACGGCTGAACGCCCGACAGGAAACAAAGACTTCGCAGAGAGATTAAAGGTGCCAGACGGGGTTCCGTTTCAAAACCTCCACCAGCCACCGTTCTTATCGTTTCTCGGATCGCGTTTCATTTCACAGCCCAAACCCCAAAAAGCATACAGGACAGCTTGTACCCTCTACTCCAGCCACTGAAGTAGTACCCCGCTACAGCTGTACATGGTGTGGCACACTGAAAAACCCCTTCAAGTGAAAAATCTTACTGCAAAATCATAAACGATCACAAAATGCAGTGTCTTCGCCCTTTGTTCCCTGTGGTAACATTATATGTGAAAAGACGCTACAGAATGCTGCAGCTTAGATTCAGTTTCCATTTCAAAGCACGCTTCCTGACACACCAGCCCAACCAGGCCTTCCTCTCTGACCTGATTTCCAGTAAACATAGCGTTCCCTCGTGCTTTTGAGTTCCCTCTGTGAAAAAACACCCCTGGTGTCTCGCTCTCTTCTTTGTGGTTTTGTTTTTTTTGTTGCTTTTCTGTCAGCTCTGTTACAGAACTAATGGATGCGGGATAATAGCATGGCCTATTTCTCACCGCAGATTCTTTCAGAAACGTATTTTAGCGGACCGTTTAGGTTAGAATATGATGAAGTTCACGAACAGGCCGCCGTGTTGGTCCTGGTTTGAAAACGTAGGGATGAAACCAAAAACAGCGGCGGGTCTCACCACTCACGTGTCGGCATCGTTCTGTCATTTAAGAAAAAAAAAAAGCCAACGGACGAATTTGTGAATGGCAACAATTATCCCGCTAGATATTTTGATCGACGTTTAATACGGCATACTAGTACCTCCAAAGAGGTATTCTGACATCACAACTGGGGCGGGGCCAGAGCGAAATGCAGAAAGAAAAATGCAAATGCTAGAGAGCAGTACCAAGACGCTTTACTTCCAGGTTTTCCTGCCAAATGACATTTCAGAAATACTGAAATAATGGCATAGGTTAAAAGGCTTCGTTATAAAGCAGACACACAAACATGTTGAAAGCTAGAACAATGTGATAAAGAGGGCGATTACTCAAAGTTTGAGTATCTTGAGATTCGCGTTAGCCGTGTAACCTTTTACTCTTGCAGGCAGCCATTACGTGCCGCCTGAATCTTCGCTTCGTGCCATTTGATTTCACACAGTCAATGGGAAACAGCCTGAACAAGGGGTTGCTGACAACCACACAGTGCACAAGGTATTTAGTATATAGAAAAACCACCATACTGTCTTGAATGGTCTGCATTTTATTTGTAATGTTATGAATGTCTGAATTAGCCATCTACAAATATAAGATCACCTCTGTATCTGTACCTTGGTTCTACACCCTGACCACAGCTGCACCCTGTTTTTCTCACTGCGACTCCCCTGTCTTGTTCTGACCCTGTCTTTGTTCTAAGTAGTAGTGTTCAAGTTCTGTGTGGCATTCAACAGGGCACCATACCTAAACAGCGCCAGCAGGGGGCGCCAAATCGGGCAGAAGAAGGCCTCCTCCAAGCAGGCCACACATTGGTCCTTGCCGGCTGCCGTGTTCAAACACTCAAAGGATAGCAAACACAGAGACAGCAGGCGATCTGCAACACACAGAGTTACACACCCAATCACTACTGACACCTGCGTTGTCTGGGTTACCCTCACACCCACACCACACACACACACACTCACCGATGGCATTGTGGATGTCCTTGACGATGGCTCTCAGGTGATCTTTCAGAGCGCTCTCCTCCAAGCGGGTGATGTAGGTCTCCACCTCCACCCCTGGCTGACTGTGGGCGGAGTCAGGGGCGGAGCTCCAGTCCAGCTGGGACAGGTACTGCTCCAGGTCCTCGAAGGAGTTCTCCCTGTCCGGGGCGGGGGGCGTGGTCTGGGCGCGGGCGGAGTCCTCCTCGTTGGCGTTGAGGTCGCGGGAGACGGAGAGGGAGACGGAGAGGGAGGCGTCCGAGACGCTGTGGGCGAGGCCGCGCGGGGCCGGGAGCTGCTCGGAGCGCAGGTTCTGCGCGCTGCGCGACGACTTCATTGGCTGCGTGGGGCTGGGGGCGGAGCCCTTGCTCACTATGGGGTAGAGGCGGTTATACACCCGGTACTGCAGCCTCTTCAGGAGCTTCATCACCGGGTGCTCTGAGCAGCTGGAGGGGCAAACATGCAGACATAGCCATACACCGTTACCCAGACACAGAGTCTCAAATACCGTCGGCTCACCAACACACTCATGAGCACGCTCACATTCACACACACACGAAAGTACCCACATGCAAATACACCAATGCACACTCATCGAAAGATTCACAAACTTTTGTGTGTGTGCGTGTGTGTGCGTGCGTGTGTGTGTGTGTGCACGTGTGCATGCAGTACCTCAGCAGGTAGGAAATCAGGCCTGAGACCAAAGCACTGTCATTGGGGTTCTTCTTCAGATTTGCTTTCCAGAGTTTTGGCCAGTCCTGCAGAAAACCACATTACTGTATAAACACAAAGGGGGGAGCGGGGGGGGGGGGGGGGGGGGGGGGGAAGAGGGAGAAAAACAGAGGAGAGGGGGACACGAGGAGTAGAAGTGTGGAAACCGACTCACATGGTCCTGATCATATTCCAGTACATTGGCGTACAGAAGCCTCTGTTCCTGCTCCTCTGGAGTGATCATATCTGAACCAGCAAACCTCCTACACACACACATACACACACGCGCACACACGCACATACATTAATGCCGGCAGCTTTAAACACACACAAGCACATGCTTATATGCTAGCCTTAGACACACTCTCTCTCTCACACACAGACAAACACACACACGCACTTACAAAAATAGTAAACATTTTTGCACATATCCACACGTGGGACGAAGACAGGCAGTAACTATAGTAACCACAGCAGGAATGACATCACAGAGGAGGGTAGCAAGTAGGAGGTGAATGAGTAAGAGGAGGGCTTAAAGGTGACAGGTGGGCAGGGCTTACCTGTTGGCCTCCTCCTGCAGCCGGAGCCTCCTCTCCTCCATCTTCCTGTGGAGCTGCCAGTGTTAAGGAAAACTCCACCCACCCACCCACCCACTCACTGCCCGCCCCACCCCTCATCCCACAAACTCTCCTCCCAATCTTCAGACTTTAGCCCACCACAGGTATTTAAGGTATGTCCGCACTGCCAAGCCCCGCCCCCACAGTCAGCATGTTGGCAGCCATGGACAAAGTATGTCAACAACTCCACTGGTCACCTGAGCCCGGAGGAAGACCTTATCCATGTGGAGCCTAACCCCCCACAGCACGAGCTTTAAGGATACAGCATCCTGTCTGGCTTTGGCAATAATGAGATTCTCCATCATCTGTCTCTGCAGGGAGAGAGTCTGGGGAGGAATCCAGAATTCAGCAGAGAGGGTTATATAGCAGGCTGCATGAATTGAACCTTGTTCTAGCTGAGTGAGGATACAGATATTCAATGAATGTGTTCTGGCAAAGCACTCCTGTTTCCTGGAACACTGTAGGGAAAACTGAATGCGAGTTGGGTTTGTTTGCAGTGACAACTCCATTGGTTTATACTGTTTTCTACAATATGGTTTTTCCTGTGAAAGCTTTTAGGCAGTCCATGATATACATAACTTTATAGAATCGGACAAATACCAGAAAGAATCCAGGAATAGAAGAATCTAAAGCGAGACATCGTGGACTAGCAAACAACAAACAATCCAACTATAACCATTAGCAACTCCCCTGTCATGCTCCCTGAATGCTTTCACATTTAATCTGCAAGTTTTCCAGAACGTTACAACACTAGCTATATTTCACAAACTATTAAACCACGCGACAGCCAGCATATCGACAAGAGGCCGCTTTACAATGTAGCTATACAGAAGACATTTCCACGTCACCGGCGTCGGTGCGTTTGTTCTTCCAACACACCGACGCCGCGTCAAACAGATGATTTGGTCACTACAATAGACTTGTTTTTCAGGGTAATGGCGAATTAACGGTTGATACATTATGTGCACTGCATATGTCGCTCAACGTACATTTTCAGAGTTGACGGCTACGGCATGTAATTTACATTTTTTAAATTTAATAAAAAAAATAAGCAATTCTCGAGTCTAACCCATCATTCAATGACAACGCATTAAAATAATTGAGAAAACACAGGCGCACTCTTATAACCCGTCACAGCAGCGGAAAAAGTTAAATAATACCTTCAGAAACGCCTTCAGTTTTTTCCAGTACAAACGAAGATCCGTTGGAGCTTTGGGCCTTAACCGGGGCATTCTTCCTATTTAAATAATTTAAACACAGGTGTTTATTTCTGGAAAACCACTGCCGTATAAACCATGAAAATGTGTCGCACATTTGCGGAGGTGCAAGACCTCGACCGTCTCCGTGCAGACAAACAAAAACAATGCACTTACCGGATATAAATATTTAACTTATCAATACGGGATAAATGTAACAAAACTGAAGCGTTTATTTTTCGCGCGTGTGTTCTACCGCCTCCACTTTGGATTTTTCAAGAGAAGCTGTTGGTCGGCCTGCTATAAACGAACCGAACTACCCCAGACTGATGCGAGCGCTGGGGAGGTCTGCGTTAAAGGGGTGGATGTGCAGAGGGCACGCTGGGAGGGGCGTGGAGGTCGCGCGGGTTCATATGTCAGAACTGGCGCAAAAGGAACAACTGTCTCGAGTCTGGAGGAATCTGAGAGCAGACACGCGCACTTTAGACTGGAGTGTCAGCATGTTGAACAACCCCAAACAAACGCATGACCACGCGCTCACCGTCTCCTAGAGGAAGTAAACACTGACCCGAACCTGATCATTACTGACCAGCACCTGATCATTTTTCACAAATCTCTCGGTTCTCCACCACCTGCCTGGCAGTTCCAGGGACCGCCAGAGTCAGATGTTACCCTGAACCACACATCTATTCTACCTGCACCTACAGTGTACATGCTCGCTATTCTCAAGCACACCAACAACCTTCCACAGAAATTTCACTTGCATCATTCTTCAGAAAACTCATGATGTCCGTCTGTACCAGTACCAATAGCACTTTCACCTTAATTCTGTCTTTCCGGAGTATGTCTTTCTGGAGTATGTAATTTGTACTATTTGTGTATTTTTGTGAGCTTGATATTTATGTAGTTGCATTGTATGTACCTGTAAGGAATCTATAAATGTTAATTACAGCCATAGGCATAGATTTTGGGGGTGGGGGACGCAGGGGATACGTTCCCCTCAATATTTAGAACATGTGCATTTGTCCCCCCCAATATAAACATGAAAGACAAATTTCCACCATAAATTGATGCAGAAAAGACACTAATTGGTGCATAAAAATTCACCAGAATGCAGGAAATTAAGTGTTTGACGCTCAAAATTTCCTGGGGGAGGACCCCCAGACCCCCGGTTTAATGTGTCCCACCCAATGTTCAAACAAAACCTACGCCACTGATTACAGCACTGTTTGTATCCCTGTACTTTGCTGTGTGTACTTTGTTCTGTGCTCTTCAGATAGCCTGCGAGCCAGCAGAATACATGTAAATCGATGAGAATACCAGATTACAGAGTCCTGTAATTGAGTAGTTATACCTTTGTGCAACTGAGATTAAGGTTGTACACATACAGTGATGTGAAAAAGAAAGCACACCCTTTTTCAATTCCATGGTTTTACATATTAGGACATACCACAAGCTCCATAATGTTTGGGACAAAGACTTTTTTTTCTTGATTTGGCTCTGTACTCCACAATTTTAGATTTCTCTGCTTTTATTTAAAGGTATTTTTGTACATGTTGGTTTCACCAAAAGTAAAAATTTCAGCACTTTTTATACATAGCCCCCCATTTCAGGGCACCATAAGGCTAGGGACAAATTAAAGTTATGTAAATGAATGTAGTCATGTTTAGTACATTGTTGCATATCCTTTGTCATACAATGACTGTTTGAAGTCTGTGACTTACAGACATCGCCTGCTGAGTATCTTATCTGGTGATGCTCTGCCGAACATGTACAGCAGCCATCTTCAGCTTCTGCTTGTTTCAGGGAATAGCTGCCTTAGGTTTTCTCTTCAGCATATGAAACGCATTTTCAGTTGGGTTCAGATTGGGTGAATGACTTGGCCAGGAAAGAAATTTCCAGTTTTTGTCTTTGAAAACCCCCATTGTTGCTTTAGCAGTATGTTTGGGATCACTGTCTTGCTCTAGGATGAAACTTTCCTTCTTGACCTGTCTTGACTTTGTCTCAATCTCAACAAAACTGAGCTGCTCTTCTTCCCGTGCAAGACCTCCTTACTTCGTGAGCTCTCAATCATGGTTGATGGCACCACAGTGACTGCCTCTCACTCGGCCAACAGCTTGGGGGTGGTCCTGGATGACCAACTGGACCTCAAGGAGCACATCAAGGCAACATCACGGTCCTGCAGATTCCTTCTGTACTACATCAGAAGGATTCGACCATACCTGATGACGCACTCCACTCAGCTGCTCGTCCAGGCTACGGTGACCTCTCGCCTTGATTACTGCAACTCTCTCCTTGCAAGCCTGCCAGCTTGTGCCATACAGCCACTACAGATGATTCAGAATGCCGCTGCCCGACTCATCTACAATCTTACCAAATTCTCCCACGTCACTCCTCTCCTGCGATCACTCCACTGGCTACCGGTCGCTGCCAGGATCCGGTTCAAAGCCCTGACCCTTGCCTACACTGCTGCCAACAGGACAGCCCCCATCTACTTGCAGGACATGACTCGATTCTATGTGCCTGCTCGACCACTCCGCTCTGCGACAGCAGGGCGCCTTGTAACCCCTCCCACCCGCCCAAAGGGATCACAGAGCTTCTCCACCCTAGCTCCCCAGTGGTGGAACGAACTCCCCGTCCCTCTCCGAACCTCCCCCTCACTACCCATCTTCCGCCATGGCCTGAAGACTCATCTCTTCAGACTATACCTAGACTAACCACCACCATGCTGTATATTTCACTCTAAATCTCCCCACCCTTTTTCATGACACTTGTTACATGTTGCCCCATCCCAGCACTTTTTGGTAATTTGTATTTGTCCTAATACTGTAGATTATTCTTCTGCCTAGTTGGCTTTGCAGAGGTTAGGTCTGAATAGTGTTCACTGTGTGAACTAAACTGTGTTCTTGGCTAGAAATAGCTGTACAAAATAAGTATTGTACCTTACTGAACCTGTGTTCAGCAGTTGTCTATGACCATGAAATGCATTTCCATTTACCATCAAATGCACTTTTTGTACGTCGCTTTGGATAAAAGCGTCTGCCAAATAAATGTAATGTAATGTAAACATCATCCAATGAGTTGGAGGGTTATCGGTGAACTTGAGCAGATAAGATGCTTCTGTACACGTCAGAATTTATTCTGCTGCTGTTATCAGTAGTTACATCATCAATGAAGACAAGTGAGCCAGAACCTGTGGCAGCCATACATACCCAAACTGTAACAGCCCGCCCCCACCCCCCCACCCACCATGTTTCACAGATGAGGAAGGAGTCTTCAGATCTTGATCAGTTCCTCATTGATATAAATGTATCTTGACTCATCTATCCACCATACTCTTGTCCAGAACTCTGCAGGTTGTTTTAGGTTCTTAGCAAACTGTAACCTGGTCATCCTGTTTTTGCAGCTAGAGGTGTGCATCTTGCAGTGAGAATTATTCTGGCATTGAATCTAGAGGTCTTCTTTGGCCTACCAGGTCTTTTGGGATCACTGAGCTCACCAGTGCACTCTTTATTCTTAATGATGTTCCAAACAGCTGATTTTGGTAAGTGTAAGGTTTGGCCTACATCTCTGACTGTTTGTTTCTTATTTCTCAACCTCATAATGGCTTCCTCAACTTTCATTGGCACAACTCTGGTCTTCATATTGACAAATGCCAGTAACACTCCAAAGGCAATCACAAGTTTAGATACTGAGAGCTCTCTTATACCTGCACTAAAGAAGAAATTGAACACAACTAATTATCAGAAACACGTCAAGCCATTTGTCCCAAATGTTATGGTGCCCTGAAATGTGGGGGAGGGGGGGGGCTGTGAATAAAAAGTGCTGTCATTTCTACGTGGTGAAACCAAAATGTATCAGCAATAAAAAGCTGAGAATATGTCTTTGTCCAAAACATTATGGATCTCGTTCTAATTAACCCTCATCTCGTCCTCACCAAGTCCTAAGAGTAGATAAATATAATCTTGTGATTCATAACACACACAAATTTGACTCACATGACTCACTTTGACCAACATGCAGAAACAATGTGTGGAAAGTGAACTTCACTGCTTCCATATCAGTTAAGAAGGTAAATAGAACCAGGTGCTGCTAATCAATTGCACATGATTAGTTGATCATCAGGACGCCCTCCCACCAGTATATAAAGAAACTTTTGACAGTTTAGTCTGAAGCGTTCAGGTTTGTGTTAACACCGCATGCCAAGGACAAAACATGTCTGTGACGATCTCAGAGAAGCAACCATCGCTGCTCACCAGTTTGGCTTATAAAGCCATTTCCAAACAATTTGAAGTCCACCATTCCACAGTGAGAAAGATTATTTACTAGTGGAGAACATTTATGTCATCTTTGCCAATCTTTGCCGACACTCAGACCACATGATTTGCCAAAAAACTTCAAAGAAGCCTAAATACACATCCAGGGATCTTCAGGCCTTTGTCAACACAGTACATGTTTAGAGTTCACAATTCTACCATTAGGAGTGAACATGTTAGGCTTTCATGGAAGGGTCGACAGGAGAACACCCTTTCTCCCCCAAAAGAACTGTGCAGAATGGCCTAGGTTTTCAAAATTGCACCTGAATGAACCGCAAGACTTCTGGAACACTGTCCTCTGGACAGACGAGACCAACCAAAGTGGAGTTGTTTGGCCATAACACACAACACCATGTTTGGCAAAAGCCAAATCCTGCATATCCCCACAAGAACCCCATGCCAACCGTCAAGCATGATGGTGGAGGGGTGATGATTTGGGGTTGTTTTGCTGGCACAGGACCTAAATGCCTCACAATCATTGAGTCCACCAACATATTCCACAGGAAAATGTGAGACCATACGTCTGACAGCTAAAGCTTGGCCAAAAGTGGATCACGCATCCATGACTGAATGGCTGGGGAAGAAAAGAATCAGGGTTTTGGAAGTCAAAGTCCAGACCTCAAGCCCATTGAGATGTTGTGGTGGGACCTTCAGAGAGCTGTGTATAGACAAATGCCCTCAAACATCAAAGAGCTGATGCAGTTTTGGAAGGAGAAGTGGGCTAGAATTTCTCTGAGGTGATGTAAGAAACTCATACAGGAAATAAATACTTCAGGTTATTGCAGAAAAAGTGGGTTCTACAAGCTAGTGCATCATGGGATGCACTTACTCACAGGAGGGCTCTGAATGTTGACTTTGTTTGGGTTGAATAAAGATCTCTTATGTGTTATTTCTTACATGAGGTTAGATTTATATACTTTTCAGCCCTGGTGAGGACTGGATGAGGGTTAGTTATGTCCTAATATGCAAAACCATAGAATTTAAAGAGGACGTAGACTCACGCACTCACCAGTGAGGTCTTCTGTGTGGCCTGGCCTGGATGGAGTCGTGCCAGACGAGCCTCATAGTTTGCCTTCAATTTCTGATTCAGCCGAGAGGCCTCTTCAATCGGAGTGAGCTCCCTGTTATATACACACGCGCACAGACACACGTACACACAAACACACACACACACACATACACACACACACACACATACACATATACACAAACACACACACGCACACATTCACACAGAATGTGCACACACACACACACACACACAAACATACACATATGCACACATATATGCACACGCAGACATGTACACATATACACACAAATGCACACGCACGCACACACACAAGCACAGGCACGTTCAGATAAAGGCACATATACGTTTCTTCGTATACAGGTACGAAGACACAGAAGTGGATATCGTACATGTGAGCGAAACATAAGCTCTAAAATGGAGATATTAAAAAGCCCCCCCCCCCCCCCGCTGCCCATTACAAAGCACAAAGTCTGTGTTGTCACACCGACATGTCTGATGCAAACTGATTGGTGTGATATATTGGGGGCAGGGACCCAGTGCTGTCCCCCTGTTAGCACACAATTCAGACTGTTCTGACTGATTTAATCTGGTCATGTGACAGCTGCTCAATTAGAGATGCGTTAGCGCGTGTGATTGTTAGAGAGTGTGAGAGTTAGCGAGTGTGAGAGTTAGCGCGTGTGAGCGTTAGCACGTGAGTGTTAGAGAGTGTGAGAGTTAGCGAGTGTGAGAGTTGGCGCGTGTGAGCGTTAGAGAGTGTGAGAGTTAGCGAGTGTGAGAGTTAGCGCGTGTGAGCGTTAGCACGTGAGTGTTAGCACGTGTGAGTGTTAGCGCATGTAAGCACGCGTACGGGTCAGGGGGAAACGTGCTTATGTAAGAGTGCGAGACAAACTCACTTCTTGCTGTCCTGTGACTCCGCCTCCTGCAGTTTCTGGAAGATCTCTGGGGGCAGGAAGGGGGAGAGCTCCCCCCCGCCCTCGGACAGGACCCTGCGGTGAGTTGGCCGGGGGGCCTGCCTGGGGGGAGCTGGCTCAAAGGCCATGGGTGACACCTCTGGAGAAATCAACACAGTTCCAAAGTCCACAGGACAGGCCACAATGTGAGCCTCTATGGGTGAAACAATACAAGCAAATACATACGACACAAACCACCTTAAATTCAGTAAGAGGATGCAAGAGGTGGGTGTACTGCAGGAACCAACATTCAAACTCTATATGAAGTTCAATAAGAGCAACCACCACATTATATATCAGTGGTCCCTGTTAATTACATTACATTACAGCCACTTAGTAGATGCTCATGTGTGGGCTTACAGAAGTAAAGCCCATCAGTGTTAATCTCAGGACTACAAGAGTGTGATATCACCAAGAAGGCACTGAAGGCCAATTTATAATCAATAAGTGTAATCTCAACCTAACAGACCAACAGTTTGTACTGTACCAAAAGTAAATATCTCAAAAGAGATAATCTACTGTTATACTGACATAGCAAGTTAACATCATCCCAAGAGGAAAAACAAAGCAAGAAAGGAAAGCTAAAATGGCCAATCAACCGGCATGTCTTTAGATCTACCAGCCTCAAATGCCCAATCAGAACTATGAGCCAATCCATGTGGTTTGTCAGTTTGGAAGAGCTCACGCTAGTCTGCGTGTCCTCCAAAGCACATCCTGCCAGCTCCCCCTTTGCTACACCCTGCAGTCCCCCAGCTGAGCTGCGCAGCCGTGACACAGGCAGACTGCAGACACCTCATCAATCAGCACAGGCAGACTGCAGACTCCTCATCTACTAGCACAGCCAGCGCAGACAGACTGCAGACTCCTCATCAATCAGCACAGGCAAACTGCAAACTCCTCATCAATCAGCGCAGACAGACTGCAGACTCCTCGTCTACCAGCACAGGCAGCTCAGGCAGACTGCAGTCGCCTCATAGACCAGCACTGCTGCTGGTTATGTAAGGATGTTGGGTAACACTAAGTGGACAGAAACCCTCCCTCATTGAGCCATGCTCCTAACAAATTACAAGACCTCTAAAGAACTGAGAACCATTAGCCATCGATATGGCTCCTCATTGAGCCCTCCCTGAGGAAACTTCTGGCCAGAGACTGCACTGTTGTGGTCAGGATTCCAGTGTGCCCCGTGAAGACACCTGGTGGACAGTCAGCAGAATGCATGCTGAAGAATAAAGTTCGGAAAACACATACCCTACGGTCACACGGGGCGACACAGGAGGGAGACAAACCCTTGTCGCTTGTCGCTTATGGGCGTTCCTGGCTTGTGGTTACCAGGTTACAGAACTAAACAAGTAGGCTCGTCAGGATTGCACATTTGTTTCAGCAACGTCTGTCACGCTGCCTTCACTCCCATTGGTAGTCGCCGTGTCGCATCGCTCAGTATTTGCATAAAATAGACCTCTAGCCTATTTTCGCCTCGCCTAGTTGGCAACGGCCACTTTTCTCTTGTCGCTGTAAATCGCCAACGGCAGCCGGTTGCTCTGTCTCCCTCCTGTGTCGCCCCGTGTGACTGTAGGGTTAGTCCTAACAAATTACAAGACCTCTAAAGAACTGAGAACCATTAGCCATCGATATGGCCCCCATATGTGTGTGTGTATATATATATATATATATATACAGCACATATACATGGCATACATGTGTGTATATAATGTAGGCTATATGTATATTATATCTGTGTGTGGATAAAGAATTCTCATTGTGTGGAGAATACCATTTCCTTTAAAAAAAAAAAAAAAAAAAAAATGCTTCGCTCAGTTGCTACCAGAAGAGGAAGATACACTAAACACACTGGTACAAGAGACACCAGGAATCATGGCAATGGACTACGAGGGGGGGGGGGGGCAGAACATAGCTCACCATTTTTCATTGCGCTGGAGATGGGCGGGGCAGCGGAGGTGGGGGTCGGGGTCGGGGCCTGGGCGGGGGCGGAGGTGGGGAGATCACCCCTCTTTCCTACAAAAGACTTGAGTCTCTCCAGGCACTGCTCAGCCAGTCTCAGCATCCTCTCCACTTCCACCGGTACCATTTCTCTGTCTGCTGAGGGGGAGACAAGGGTTAACACCGCTCACGTTAGCTGTGGGGTGGAGACAAGGGGTGTGGTTACATTTTTACAATGGTACCGCGAAACAACAACAAAGACGGCAACAATAAGGAAACTAATAAAATTCATAAAATGAAACTAAAATAAAAGCAAACGTTTGTTTAGAAACATCTAGAATCAGACCGTGGAAAGTTTAAATTTTGGCTCTGAAATTGCTGCAATGGCAGTGATGTGCCTTTTTTCGAGGTGCCCAGTCGGCCATTCTAAGCTTGCAGGCTACAGGAGCACAACGCAGTCCGTCCTCATTCAGAACGGACTCCAGGGATCTGAAGAGTGAGCCAGTACCACGAGCAGGTGTGATTAACACGTACATTCCACACCAGCAGCAATGAAAGGCAGGACTAATTTGCTAAGCAGAGCTTTGTAAATGAATAAATACGAATGTTAATCCCGTCATGGGGGACATACCGGGCCAGCCAACCTTATTATAAAAGAAACAGTGATGGGCACCATAATTATCACCAGCAATAAAAGTGCAGAGTGAAAAACGGAATATAGGGGGTGCTAGCAGTTGGGTGACCTGAAATTGCATGGCCATAATCCAGAACTGACAGAAAGGTCCCTTCAACTGTCCTTTTCCTGGTGAACACAGGAAAGGCAGTCTTGTTTCCATACAGGAAGCCAAGCTTTGACGGAAACTCTTTAACAAGAGCAGTACTGCTGAAAACGTGCATTTATGTATGGGAGACAAACTACCAAATATGGTTTGCAGTTTTAATGCTAAAAAGTTTTTTTTTAAAGACAAGAAAAAGACACAATTGTGAAAAAATGAATAGAAGAAAGATCAGATGTAGGCTACTTGATCAAAAAAATTCTAGGCAAAGCCCTAACTAACCTGATTTTTTTTTAAAGTAATAACATGGTGTCTCTGTCTACAGTCAGGTTTTTGGGTTAGGTGTCTTTTCCGGACCGTTGTTATGATTTTCATCAGCATGCTGTGAGTTGTTAAATGACCCGGATATGAGGAAAGGAAGGACACTTACGATTGGACAAGGCATCCTCCAGCAGCGCGTGCGAGATATAATTGATGCTCCTCAAATATTCACAGTAAGCCTCCTGGAGAGAAAACACGTCATTTCCTGTCGCTGTCCAGCGTATTGTTGTTTGAGTATTTGATTCTGATTCACTCCCATTGCTGGTTTAATATCGTAAATCGCCTATTTTTAATAAGGCTAACACATATGATCATAACAATACTGACGAGACAGAAGGGCTAAAACTGTCGATCCATTTTGAAAGAAATAAGCGTCATCGTCGTCTAAAATATTTTATTCGCCGGCACTGCACATCAGTAGGAGATGAAGTGAAAGTGCGTGTCTCACATATATCAGTGGATACATCGATTTAGGAGTACCTAGCTATAATACACCTCCGAACATCTGTTTGACAGCTATGATCAGCTACTCAGTGGTTGACTGGCAGGCAGCGGCGTACACCCACATAAATAACAGATTCATAGTGACATGCCAGTATTACCTTGTGTCTGTTCCCCGCCTCCAGCTGTATAGCGATGTTGGCCAGTTTCATGGCATTCTGAAGCGGTTTCAGGCCACCGTCTGACGCAGCGCAGGCCATTGTGGAGCGAGACTGTAAAATCAAGAAGGGTGTGCTATTCAGAGGTAAACACCACAGAACTAAAGCGGTGAAAGCACACCGCCAGGATGTTTGCTCTCCTAACCAAAACCGGAAGAGCACAGAGCAAGGGAAAGGAAGCGAAGACTGCTGACGTCAACCAAGATATTCCACTCTGAAAACGCTTCTTCAGCTCAAAAACATCGTAAAAATTATGTACGGTGCAAAAAACACAGGAATACGCGCACAGTTCTTAGTTCCCCTGATAACGGGCGATCTGTCTCAGCTGTTCGCAAAAATGTTTTATATGGAATGGATACATGTACAAGATATTTTTTATTATGCCACAAGACAGAGATAGGACTTATTCATAGGATTTAAGTCGTGTTTCCATACTTCACAAACTCTTTATTTTTTTGTAATTGTGCATGGATTTAATTGACCTATGCATGAAACACGAATAAGACATATTCAATGCTAAAGCGAGTATGTGGCCGCAGGAATTATGGTTACATGTTTATAAACCACAGTAAACTATATTATTATTATTTTGTTAGAATCGGCTGTAGTTATTGAGAAACATGTAGGTTATACAACAGCACGAAATGCGTTGAACAAGAGCTTTCCTTTCTCTTTTCTGGTATTTCAAACTTTCTGAAATTGGAAGTCATCCTGTTTGATTTCAGAATATTTAGAAAATTTTGGAGAATTTGTTGAGGATTCAGTCGAATTATATTAAATAATCCACATCAACCATAACAGTTGTTAAGAATTTGTTGTACTTGACTCGTAAAGACAAGGATACACAAGACAAAATGCTCTTCCATCCATTACCTATACTCGCTTATTCCTGGTCAGGGTCATGGAAGGTGCTGGAGCTTATTCCAGCATGCATTGGGCGAGAGGCACGAATGGACCCTGGACAATTCACCAATCCATCACACACATTCACACACACTCATACCTGGGGGCAATTTAGACTCTCCAATTAACTTAACCTGCATGTCTTTGGACTGTGGGAGGAAACCGGAATACCCAGAGGAAGCCCAACCGGGTCCTGGCTGGGATTACAACCAAGGACTTCTGTGAGGCAACAGTGCAACCCACTGCACCACCATGCCACGCAAGACAAAATGTGAGGAATCTAAAAATACATGGAATAAATTAATAAATAAAATATACATTACCCAACTACACACACACACACACAGTGCAGTGCTGTGCAAATGTCAGACCACCCTTTCCTTAATTTACTTTCCAGCAAATAAAAGCATTAAGTGCAAGTTATTTATTTTTCAATGTCAAAGTTTTCACCAACTCAAAAAATTCCATTGTGTTAAAATAAGTTTAACCACACAATTATGGTAAAACACATTTTCAACAACCTTAATCGATTAAGAGATTGGCTATGACAGAAACCAGCGTACTCAGTGGGTTCCCAGGACCTGGGTTGAGAACAGAGTTGAGAAGCGCTGGTCTGCGAGTAGGAAATAAAAGTCCACCTGCAGTTCTCTTTGGAGAGAGTAGATGGCGCTGACAAAAATTTAGGGCCAATTTTATTATCTATTCCGGGTTGTTTCTTCTTCCCGCAAACCACTTCCGGATCCACTTGTTTACTTTCAGATGTCTCTTTCTAAAATGGGAGTAAGCTGGTCAGCTAGAGTCTGAAAATAAAATTTACGAAAATGCAATTAATCAGAACCCACTGAATTTTACTTTATTACTGTTTTTACAGAAACAAACTGCGGACATTTTAGAAAATAATTTTGCGTAAGAACATTTTATCTGTAAAAGTCAAATTTTTAAACTTTTTAGCTAGCTGTGGGTAGCTAGCTGTACTTCCCCCATGTAGCTGCCCAGCTTTGCCTATCTAACCTGTAAGGGAAATTAAAGAGAAGAGCTTAGTTTAACGTTACTTTCCTGGCTTTTGGAACATTTGCGCTTATAATGAAACGAGATAGGCGCGCGCGGCTGGCCGCTGTTTCGCCCCTGACCAGGCACGCGCACTCGCCAGGAGCCAGCAAGCGACCCTGTCGGCGAGGGAGACCGAGGGCAGGTTCTGGGAAGAATGCACCCAGACAGGGATGCGAGCTAAGTCGTAGGGACGATGACCCGGGGGAAAGCGCCTGGGGAGGACGACTAAGCATTGACACAATCCCAGCCACAGGGACAGGAGAGGCCGGAGGTCCCCAGAACGAATCAAGGACCACAGGTAGGTCGCCGGGTTCCGCTTGGTTCAGGGCGGAGTGCTTCTTCATAATACAGATGTGTCATAAACTAAGTTCCCATACTAGTTTGCTGCAGAGGAAGTGGCAGAGACGGATGCACTGAGACACAGACAAGCAGCTACTGTCTACTTTATTAACTGACTATTGCTTTCTAAGCAAACTTCTTGACACGACATGAACTGTTTAAAATGTATATGGTAGATGGGTTCGTTACCGGGTAAATGACCTATTAAATTTAGCTATTTAAAAGTTAGCTAGCAAAGTACGTGTCTTTGGTGACAGCGTTGGCCTTACGATCACATGCAGGTTCGGGTCGACTTAGCGCTGCCTTTTGCCGACTGTGCCACGGGAAGTTTTCCCCGCGCAGCCTGCGGCACGCGTTCGGCAAGTTGCAGGGAGAGTCCGTGAAGCTCGCAGCGGAGGAGAGGCTGCGACCGCCGCCGCTCTTCTGCACCGACTTCCAGCGCCTGGTGGGCGTGCCAGTGAGCCGCGACCCGCTTCTGTCTCAGTTCGTATGCAAGAACTGCCACTCGCAGTTCTACAAGTGCCACAGAGTCCTGCTAACCTTCCTCCAGCGGGTCAACCTGTCGCCCTCCACGCGCGACAGCGCCACCGAAAGGTGAGGGAGAGCCATCAGCGAAATAGATCTGCTGGCGGCCAAGACCAGAGCCTTCTTTACCGCTGAAACGTCTGGTTGTGCTTCTATTTCAGGGGTCATTCCATGCGGTCTTATTCAGCAGAAGGGGCCTGTCTGTCAGGTGAGTTGAATATTAGCAGAAGGGAATCATGTTGAATCGTCTGAGATCTTAAGACCTTGAGAGAGTGACAGGTTAATCTAAACCAGTGACAGCGGGGCCTTTATGACTGAACCCCCTATTCGATGTTCTATGCTTCACCTCCTACCCCCGTCTAGGCCCTCCCATCACCTCCTCTCCCCAGTGCCTCCATGGTCTGGTCTCCTGGACGCACCACCATGCGGTGGACTGCAGCTCCTGCCCCGGCCTGCAGGAGGTGCTGGAGGGGCAGTACCGGGGGGCGGTTCGGGTGGTGTGGGGGTGCGTGGACGGACACAGCTACACGATGGACGCGCAAGCGCATCCGGAGAGAGACCAGCAAGCAGTCAGAACCGGCTCCCCGGACTCTGGGACAGCTCTGAGGCCGGTGGGGGCAGCCCTAACCCACCCTAGCCCGGCTGCCGCCCCCCAGAACCAGGCCCCCGCCCTGCGGACGGCTCCCAGCACAGACACCGCCGGCGCTTCCGGGGGTGAGTGGGTCGCGGGGCTGGAAGGCTCACTTCAAAGTTTACGCGTTGCTACGGTTACACACAGCTTAAAGCAGACATTGGCACTGAATCACATTCCGTTCATTTAGCAGACACGTTCATTTACAGACTTAACTTGGAACATGAAAGCATTGCCTTGTCTTATACCAGCACAAGCGCTTGACGTGGCTAACAACGTTCCCAGACGAGTAAGTGCAACATCACTTAAAGCTAATGAACAATGCTAATGAGAAACCATGCTGCGCCGGCCCTTGTACCATCGCAGCGCTGCTTCTGTATTACCAGCACAGCGCTGCTAACAGCGCTGTGCCTCAGCGCGTGCGCTGCGTTGATGTTCCGGCGGTGTGTTGTTGTTGCCAGGAGCACTGCGCAGCGAGGCGACGGTCACGCCCGCGCCAGCCGACCCTGTGGACGGGGCAGGGGAAAGTGACCTCTCTGACAGGTAAGCCAGCAATCCGGAAGACCTGACACAGGTGAGGCAGCACAGGTAAACTCCAGCTGAACACAGGCGGGCCAGTGAAGCGGGTTAAGAGAAATAACGTTGGAAGAGTCTCATTAAGTGATAACGTGAGAAAGTAATTTACTTGTTAAAATGCATCTAATAAAATGAAGGATGCAGCAGTACCTCAGATATAAAGACTGGTCTTATGACATAGCAGGATTCAAGCTCGCTTCGAACTCGCAGTTCACCCTGTCTTTCCGTAATCGGCGCACATAGGAAGCATTCTTTATGACGTTAGCTTAGTTTGCAGGAACACGAGATGAGGAGCGTTTTATGATGCCGATCCGCTCCCCTGGGCCCGTTTGTGCATCTGACCCCGCAGGAACTTCTCTAGCGACGACGAAGACGAGGAGAGGAGGAAGAGCGGCTCTTCGGATGAGCTGTTTGAGCCCTTTCCCGAGAAGCGGTGAGAGAGCCTTCGCTGAGTAATCTCTGAATAGATTCGCGCGGAAGCGTGCCTGTGGCGTACTCTGTAGTTACGCTCCTCCTCCCCCTCCCTCCCCCTCCCCAAAGGGTCGTCTCCTCCAAGAAGGGCGGCAGGGAGGCGAAGAGGCCCCCCGAGCCCAAGGTGCGGAAGAAACCGGGGCCGAAGCCGGGCTGGAAGAAAAAGATCAAGACGGAGCGGTACCTATGGGTGGGGCACTGTCAGGGGAAGGGGAGAGGGGGTCAGTCAGGGGTCACGGTGAGAGTTCAGTGAGGGGTCAGAGTGGGGTTGATGAGGAGTCAGCCAGGGGTCAGAGTAAGTGGTTGGTCAGGGCTCACAGTGAGGTGTCAGAGTCAGGGGTCACTGTTAGAGGTCAGTGAGGGGTCACAGTGGGGCTGGTGAGGGGTCGGTCAGGGCTGAGTGAGGGGTCACAGTGGGGCTGGTGAGGGGTCAGTCAGGGCTGAGTGAGGGGTTGATGAGGTGGTCACAGTTAGGGGTCAGTCAGGGGACTGAGTAAGGGGTCGGACAGGGCTGAGTGAGGGGTCACAGTGGGGCTGGTGAGGGGTCAGTCAGGGCTGAGTGAGGGGTTGATGAGGTGGTCACAGTTAGGGGTCAGTGTGGGGCACTGATTTTGCTTTGTTCCTTTTCTCAGAGAGGAGCTTCCCAACATCTATAAGTGCCCCCATCAGGGCTGCACAGCCGTGTACCGCGGAGCCGACGGCATGAAGGTCAGTGTGCGTGTGCACAGTAAGCTCAGTTTGCGCTCAACATGCTTACCATGTTCAGTGTGTTCAGTATGATTAGTGTGTGCTCAGTATGTTTACCATGTTTGCAGTGCCCAGTGAGTTTAGTGCGTTTAGTGAATGCTCAGTTCGTTGAGTGTGTTCAGTATGTGTTGAGTGTCCGCTGTGGTATCTGGAGCAGAAGCACATTAAGGAGCATCATGAGGAAGTGCGGGAGCGACCCTGCCCCCACCCCGGCTGCAACAAGGTGTTCATGATCGACCGCTACCTGCAGCGGCACGTCAAGCTCATCCACACAGGTGAGGGGCCGGGGGGCGGGGCCACGCAGGGGAGCGGGCGCGGTGGCGAGGTGTGCTTTGCCTGAGAACTCTACCGTCCTGTCCCTCTCTCCCCAGAGGTGAGGAATTACATCTGCGACCAGTGCGGCCAGACCTTCAAACAGAGGAAGCACCTGTCCGTGCATCAGATGCGCCACTCAGGGGCCAAGCCGCTACAGTGAGTCACAGTGAGGGGGAGGGGCCAAGTCACTGCAGTGAGTCAGAGAGAGGGGGAGGGGCCAAGTCACTACAGTGAGTCAGATAGGGGGAGGGGCCAAGCCTCTACAGTGAGTTAGAGAGGGGGAGGGGCTAAGCCACTACACTGAGTCACAGTGAGGGGGAGGGTCCAAGAGCTGGTGTAGCCTCCTAACTGAGCTTGCGATTGTTCCTTCAGGTGTGAGGTGTGCGGGTTCCAGTGCCGCCAGCGAGCGTCACTCAAGTACCACATGACCAAGCACAAGGCGGAGGCGGAGCTGGAGTTTGCCTGCGAACAGTGCGGGAAGCGCTTCGAGAAGGCTCACAACCTCAACGTGCACATGTCCATGGTGCACCCGCTCACGCAGGGAGGGGCCAGCGACCCGCCCCAGCCCCCGGAGGGTGAGGCTCTGAGCCCGCACTCTGCCTCCAGCTGAGACTGCAGCAGAACTCTGGACTCCTACAGTGACCTTAAGGGCAGAGTGTCACGCCTCATACACCTCACTCTGAACCCCATGCCCCTAACCCTGTACTCCTCACTCTATAGCCCACACCCTGTACACTTCACCCTGTACCCCACGCCATGTACCCCTTACCCCCTGTACCCCACACCATGCAGAATACCCCTCCACCACAGACCACATTCCACACACCATGCTCCACCACCCTGTACACCTCAACATGTAGAAGACCCCTCCACCACAAACCACATACTGCACACCATGCTCCACCCCACACACACACACACCCTATATCCCACATCGCATACCCACCCTATACCCCACACCATGTGTCCCCCATATACCACTCACCCTACACCCCAGACCGTACGCCCCACACACCCAGTACACGGCTCCCTCACACTATGCAACACGTTCCTGACACCCCGCACACCTTACGCTCGCCTGCTTGCTGCCGCACCGCGACCCAGCCAGGCGCCGCACGCCAACCGCACCACTCAATGAAGACTCGGACCGGTCTGTACCCTGCCACCAGTTGTTTTTATTATCTTCCTTTCTTGTTTAGCATCTCCTGAACTACCAGTGGGCGCAGTGAAACTGTCTCGCTGGCTGGCGTGTCCAGGCGAGAGGCTGTCCTCTTATGCAGCCTTTAAAAAAAAACAGAGATGAACCTTATCGATGAAATGAACCACCTTTTTTTTTAGAGGAGGCTAGTATTGTTTATAAACTGTAAAATGAAGAGTAAAATCTGTGAATATGTGTATAGAACAGAGAGCACTCGAGTCCGTCACGAGCAGATGTTTATGCTGCACCCATGTGACCCCCCTCCCCCCGCCCCTGTTACTGGCCCCGCCCCCGGCAGAGCAGCCTTTCTCTACCGCGTGAAAAACGAATAAAGGTGTAAATACACAAAGCTGCTCAGCGCTGCGTTATTCCGCTCGGGGTTCCGGAGGCCGGCCGCTGTTTTTGGGGGACGGTCGCGGTTCCCCACCCCGCCCCCCAGGCTGGGGGCGCACAGCTGCTCACAGGAAGTCCAGCTCCCGCAGGGCGTGGTCAGGGCTGGGCGGGGCCAGGTGGGAGGACAGGGCAGCAGACACTTCGGGGTCCAGATCTCCACACGCCTCCTGCAGCTGGGGGGGAGGGGAGGGATTGATGTGTAACAGCACTGTGTGAGAGGTGAGAGGGGTTTGATTTGGAAGGGTACTGTGTGAGGGGTTTGATGTGTAACTACTGAGTGAGAGGGGTTTGATGAGTAACAGTACTGAGTGAGAGGGGTTTCATGAGTAACAGTACTGCGTGAGAGGGGTTTGATGAGTAACAGTACAGTGTGGGAGGGGTTTCATGAGTAACAGTACTGCGTGAGAGGGGTTTCATGAGTAACAGTACTGCGTGAGAGGGGTTTGATGAGTAACAGTACAGTGTGGGAGGGGTTTGATGTGTAACAGTACTGAGTGAGGGGTTTGATGTGTAACAGTACTGTGTGAGAGGGGTTTGATGTGTAACAGTACTGAGTGAGAGGGGTTTGATGTGTAACAGTACTGAGTGAGAGGGGTTTCATGAGTAACAGTACTGAGTGAGAGGGGTTTGATGTGTAACATTACTGAGTGAGAGGGGTTTGATGTGTAACAGTACTGTGTGAGAGGGGTTTGATGTGTAACAGTACTGTGTGAGAGGGGTTTGATGTGTAACAGTACTGAGTGAGAGGGGTTTCTTGAGTAACAGTACTATGTGAGAGGGGTTTGATGTGTAACAGTACCGTGTGAGAGGGGTTTGATCTATAACAGTGCTGTGTGAGAGGGTTTGATGTGTAACAGTACTGAGTGAGAGGGGTTTCATGAGTAACAGTACTGTGTGAGAGGGGTTTGATCTATAACAATGCTGTGTGAGAGGGGTTTGATGTGTAACAGTACAGTGTGAGAGGGGTTTGATCTATAACAGTGCTGTGTGAGAGGGGTTTGATGTGTAACAGTACTGTGTGAGAGGGGTTTGATGTGTAACAGTACTGAGTGAGAGGGGTTTCATGAGTAACAGTACTGTGTGAGAGGGGT
>NC_049216.1:9527803-9632803 GCF_013347855.1 Anguilla anguilla
GTGCTAATGTTGCATAGTGCGTGTAGAGTGCGTGTATAGTGTGTGTATACAGTGCATGTAGTCTGTGGAGAGAGTGCGTACAGTGCATGAAGAGTACGTACAGTGCGTGTTGTTTGTGTGTACAGTGTGCGCAGAGTGTGTAGAGTATGGGTAGAGTGTGTATAGTGTGTGTATACAGTGTATGTAGTCTGTGGAGAGAGTGCGTACAGTGCATGAAGAGTACGTACAGTGCGTGTTGTTTGTGTGTACAGTGTGCGCAGAGTGTGTAGAGTATGGGTAGAGTGTGTGTAGTGTGCTTGCAGTGTTCCTCCTCCTCTCTCACCGCAGGCAGAAGCTCATGTCAGCCTGGGTGCTGCAGCGTAAGGCAGTGCTCAGTGCTTCAGGGAGGGGCAGTGGGCGGGGCAGAAGGGCGGGGCTGGACTCCACCACGGGACACTGGGACTGGAACGCGTGCAGGTGCACCACAAACGCTGCCAGCCCCAGCACATGAGCACCACCTAGTGACGCCCCCTACAGACCAACAGAGAGCAGTGCGGTTCTATAACAGACAGCACAGAACAGCACTGAGACATCAAGTGGGTTTACAGGCCAAGCTTGTTTCCGGAGGAAAAAGATCAAACGTGTTACCCAGGTGACAGGCGAGGTGGGTTACCTGGGTGACAAGTGAGGTGGGTTACCTGGGTAACAGCTGAGGTGAGTTACCTGTGTGACAGGTGAGGTGTGTTACCTGGGTGACAGGTGAGGTGGGTTACCTGGGTGACAGGTAAGGTGGGTTACCTGGGTGACAGGTGAGGTGCGTTACCTGGGTCACACGTGAGGTATGGTACCTGGGTAACAGCTGAGGTGTGTTACCTGGGTAACAGCTGAGGTGAGTTACCTGGTTATGCAGCAGGTCCCACAGTCGGTGCAGCAGGGCAGGAAGCAGCTGCCTGTGCTCCAGTAGCATCCTCACAAACTGCGATGCCCACGGACCCTGCCTGCTCTCACAGCAAAACCACAACCAGCGACTGCGTCAGTAACACACCCACATACACACTACTGCAAACACTGCTGTCTGTGTCCAGCACCCCGCGTCAGCAACACACCCACATGCACACTACTGCAAACGCTGCTGTCTGTGTCCAGCACCCCGCGTCAGCAACACACCCATACACACTACTGCAAACACTGCTGTCTGTGTCCAGCACCCCGCGTCAGCAACACACCCACATACACACTACTGCAAACGCTGCTGTCTGTGTCCAGCACCCCTGTGTGTTTGTCTCACCTGTACTATCTAACACACCTGTGTGCCTCAGCTGTCCTGTCTGTCTGTCTGTCTCACCTGTACTGTCTGTCTCACCTGTCTGTCTGTCTCACCTGCACTGTCTGTCTCACCTGTACTATCTGTCTCACCTGTACTATCTGTCTGTCTCACCTGTACTGTCTGTCTCACCTGTCTGTCTGTCTCACCTGTACTGTCTGTCTCACCTGTCTGTCTGTCTCACCTGTACTGTCTGTCTCAACCGTGTCTGATTCTCCTGTCTGTCTGTCTGTCTGTCCACCTCACCTGTTTGGCGGGTTAACTCTGGAGGCGTCCATCAGGCACTGGCAGAAGCTCCTCACCATCACGTCGACCACCTTAAGACAGACAGGAGGCGGGACAGACAGGCAGACAGGTGAGACGGGTCGGGAGACAGCGGGGGAAGCACACGAACAGGGAGCGGCGCTCCTCACTCTGTTCTCCTGGTCCGATTGGGGGGGCGCGTCCAGGCAGAGCAGGACCGCAGGCTGCCCCGGAGAGCGGTCCTCCGTCTCCGGGACGACCGCGCCGAGCGCCTCCGAGACCCGCGACAGGTGGGCCAGGAAGTCTGAGGAGCAGAGAGGAAGAGAGAGAGGGGGGCTGGGTTAGGGAAAGAGGCATACGCGCAAACTCTCACACAAACACACACACACACACACATGCACACGCACACAAACATGCTAATACATATACACGTACACACACACACTCACACATACTTACACACACACACACACACACACACACAAACAAACACACATGCACACGCACACAAACATGCTAATACATATACACGTACACACACACACACACACACACACACACAAACAAACACACATGCACACGCACACAAACATGCTAATACATATACACGTACACATACACACTCACACATACTTACACACACACGTACACACACACACACACACAAACACACACAAACAAACACACATGCACACGCACACAAACATGCTAATACATATACATGTACACATACACACTCACACAAACACACACACACACACACACACACACACACAAACAAACACACATGCACACGCACACAAACATGCTAATACATATACACGTACACACACACACACACACACACACACACACACACACACACATGCACACACACATGCACACACACATGCACACACACACAAACTCCTTCACCTTGCTCTCTGCCTGGGGAGGACAGCACGCTCCTCAGCTCCTGAAGTTCACACTGCAGTCTCTCCTGAGGCTCCTGGTCTCTCATTTCAACACCTGCACCTGTACACAAGTACACACTCATAAACACACCTGTACACAAGCACACACTCATAAACACACCTGTACACACGTACACACTCATAAACACACCTGTACACAAGCACACACTCATAAACACACCTGTACACAAGCACACACTCATAAACACACCTGTACACACGTACACACTCATAAACACACCTGTACACAAGTACACACTCATAAACACACCTGTACACACGTACACACTCGTAAACACACCTGTACACAAGTACACACTCGTAAACACACCTGTACACAAGTACACACTCGTAAACACACCTGTACACAAGTACACACTCGTAAACACACCTGTACACAAGTACACACTCGTAAACACACCTGTACACAAGTACACACTCGTAAACACACCTGTACACAAGTACACACTCATAAACACACCTGTACACACGTACACACTCATAAACACACCTGTACACAAGTACACACTCATAAACACACCTGTACACACATACACACTCGTAAACACACCTGTACACAGACACGCACAGGTTTGGGACAAAGACTTTTTTTCTCGATTTTGCTCGGTACTCCACAGTTTCAGATTTGTAATAAAACAATTCACGTGTGCTTAAAGTGCAGACTCTCAGCTTTTCTTTAAGGATATTCTATGCACTTCATTTCTCCATTATAGCTCTCTTTATGCATAGCTCCCCCCAATTTCAGGGTGTCATAATGTTTGGGAAAATGGCTTCTTAGGTGCTTCCGATTAGTCAGGTGTGTTCAATTGCTTCCTTAGTGCAGGTATGAGAGAGCTTTCGGTATCTAATCTTGATTCTAGGCTTTTGATTGCCTTTGGAGTCTGTTATTGCTGTTTGTCAAAACGAGGACCACAGTCATGTCAACGAAAGTCTAGAAAGCCATTATGAGGCAGAGAAATAAGAAAACACAGTCAGACAGCTAGGCTAGATCTTAAGCTAACCAAAATCAGCAGTTTGGAACCAATATGTCCCCAAACATTATGGTGCCCTGAAACGGGGAAGCTATGTGTAAAAAGTGCTGTAATTTATACACGGTGAAACAAGTTAATAAAAATACCTTTAAATATAAGCTGAGAATGTACACGCAGGTACATGCTCAAACACACCTGTGCATACACACAGACATACATGCAGGTACATGCTCAAACACACCTGCACGCACACACACATACATGCAGGTACATGCTCAAACACACCTGCACGCACACACAGACATACATGCAGGTACATGCTCAAACACACCTGCACGCACACAGGTACATACTCAAACACACCTGTACAGGTTAAACACACATACCTAGACATGTACACACAGGTGCATGCTCACATAATTCTCATATCAACAGAGAGAGAGTACAGACAGCACAGAGGTGAAAAGGAGGGAGATACATACCTTCCAGCTGTCTCTGTCTCTCTCTCTCACAGGACTGAGTGTAAGCGGAATATAAAGATGGTGGAATCTTCTCTGCCCTGTACAACAACGATCCACATATCAATCAGAGAGTTATGCAGTCATGTGGTGGGCTATGGTTGTTTGTAATTATGTGGTTGCATATGGTATGTAGTCGCGTGCGGTTACATAGCTGTGCGCGTCAGCAGGGGTACAGGACTCACTTCCTGAGTGACTCAATGAAAGCCATTCGAGCGTCGGCCATTTCAGGAAGCTGGAGGAGGAAAGGAGACAATCCATAACTGTCACACCCAGTCACCCACACTCACTCTGTCACACCCACACTCACTGTGTCACATCCACACTCACTGTGTCACATCTACAGTCACTCTGTCACATCCACACTCACTGTGTCACATCTACAGTCACTCTGTCACATCCACACTCACTGTGTCACATCCACACTCACTGTGTCACATCTACAGTCACTCTGCCACACCCACACTCATTGTGTCACATCCACACTCACTGTGTCACATCTACAGTCGCTCTGTCACACCCACACTCACTGTGTCACATCTACAGTCGCTCTGTCACACCCACACTCACTGTGTCACATCTACAGTCGCTCTGTCACACCCACACTCATTGTGTCACATCCACACTCACTGTGTCACATCTACAGTCACTCTGCCACACCCACACTCATTGTGTCACATCCACACTCACTGTGTCACATCTACAGTCACTCTGTCACACCCACACTCATTGTGTCACATCCACACTCACTGTGTCACATCTACAGTCACTCTGTCACACCCACACTCAATCAATGTCACGTAGGCTCTTCTCAAGTCATATGCCATTACAATTACAGTTCTGGCAAATTTAGAGCAGAATGTTGCATATTCTTCTGTATGTGTGTGTAGGAGAGGGAGGGGTCTGTGTGCTGAGTATTTGAGGGTGGGGGGGGGGGGTCCTTGTTTGAGGAGGTCTGGGGGGGGGGGGAGTATCTGAGGGGGTGGGTCCTTGCACGAGGGGGGGGGGTCTCACCACTCGTGGAGTCAGCAGAGCTGGGAGGAACCGGGACAGGAAGTAGGGCTTCCTAAAAATACTGCGGACATGCAGAAGGCACAGCATGTATGAAACCCCACGTTAACATCTTTAACAAGACATTTCAGTAACACATCAGACATTCACCTTTGTAGGAATCCATTAACTGTGATCAGGTAGCCAATAACAATCAACAACACTGTTGACATTTTAGCATTTTCAAACGACCCCACTGCTAACGCTGACATGCAAACTATGCTCGTTCAGTGCTTGGCATTTTGTGGATTAGCTACCTCGCTTAATATTATATTGTTCAGAAAACATAACAATGTATTGAATGTTGAGATTAATAATGTGGGTCTCATGCCACTGCTCTTCTGACAGTCCAAATGCAGTTGAAGCATCATGACTTCACACAGTCCATTACATTACATTACAGGCATTTGGCAGACGCTCTAATCCAGAGCGACGTACAACAAAAGTCCAGCTATCGCCACCTTTGTACCGTGTCCCTAAAAGCGCTTTCTGAACGCTCGAGCTGTCCAACGCAAAGTGCTCTGCCACTTTCAAAATTTTAACAAACGTGGCGCTGTTCTTAATCTGTTCAGAGCGTCCTCGGACTTTAAAAAAAAATTTAAATTAATGATGGTACACTCCCTGTTTGTCGACAAATATTAGTTTGGTACATGCTGAGACAGAGGGACTGGGGGAACAGACAGGTACACGCTGAAAGAGAGTTACCTGGCTTCCATCACAGCTGCAGAGATCTTCCCCGTGCTCTCGAAAATAGAGACTGCCCTCTCCACGTCCTGAAGCGCCTGGCACTGGGGCTGTGGGCACACGCACACACACACACACACATGCACACGCACACGCACACACACACACACACACACACACACACACACACACACCCACACACACGCACACACACACACACACACACACACACACACGGAAGCGTATACACACGTTAACACTCATGTACATACAGGTGTAATGCAGGCAGCTGTGGGGTTATGTGGCATCACTCACCTGCACTGGTGCCGTGGCTGTGGAGACATCCTCATAGAGCCCCATCTCCTCCACCGACACCTGGAGACACACAGACCGACACCCCTCAGCTCACTCCTCTCTGCTCTATCCGCACTCAGCCACACCCTACAGACACTAAGCCCCGCCCTGCTGACACTGAGCCCCACCCTGCTGACACTGAGCCCCGCCCTGCTGACACTGAGCCCCGCCCTGCTGACACTGAGCCCCACCCACCTGACACTGAGCCCCGCCCTGCTGACACTGAGCCCCGCCCTGCTGACACTAAGCCCCGCCCTGCTGACACTAAGCCCCGCCCTGCTGACACTGAGCCCCACCCACCTGACACTAAGCCCTGCCCTGCAGACACTGAGCCCCACCCACCTGACACTGAGCCCCACCCTGCTGACACTCAGCCCCGCCCTGCTGACACTGAGCCCCGCCCTGCTGACACTAAGCCCCGCCCTGCTGACACTAAGCCCCGCCCAGCTGACACTGAGCCCCGCCCAGCTGACACTAAATCCCGCCCTGCTGACACTGAGCCCCGCCTTGCTGGCGCTAAGCCCCGCCCATTTGACAGAGCCCCGCACTTCTGATGCTGAGCTCCGCCCTGTAAAATTTCGTACCCGTAGGTCTGCCAGCCTGGTCTTGGCGAGGGACACGTACTCCAGCAGGAGGATGCGGTGCTTGGCTGGGACAAAGGGGGGGTGGAGCAGGTGCACCTGAGAGAGAGAGCAGCACAGGTGTGAGACACAGAGGAGAAAAACTCACAGTCCCATGCAGCACAATGCCAGCGGCACAGGAAGTGGACGTCACCTTCAGGTACTGCGGGGGATCGAAGGGCACCAGGTCCGACAGGAACTTCAGCAGGAACACTAAAGACTTCTTACTGTTCCCATGGTAACCACTGGCATTGCCAAAAGACATCTGACAGAGTAGAAACAGAACTTCACCTGAGGGGCCAAAATGAGACCTCTAGTCTATACCTGAGAGAATTACACCGGACTGAGAGACCTACACCTGACTGAGACATACACCTGACTGAGAGACTTTAACCTGAGAGCTGTTCCAGGCAGGCTGGGGGGGGGGGGGGGGGGGGGGGGGGGGGAGTCGTACCTTGAACCACTGGCTGTAAGGAGGGAAGATGGCAGGGCTCTCCAGCGCCCCCTGGCGGGCGAGCAGGAAGGCAGTGATCATGCTCTCCAGATCGTAGCCCTCGAACGCAGACCGCAGGAGACGGGACAGCATCTCTGAGGGATAATTCAGAGACTGAATACTAACAGCTTATATTGTACTACAGAGAGAGACAGTGAGAGTGTGTGTATGTGTGTGTGTGTCCGTGTGTGTGCATGCATGTGTGCGTATGTCACGGTCAACCACCAACTACTGATCTCCACACTGATTGAGATGGGCATTTCTGGGACTGCCCTCTCTTGCTTTGCTTCCTATCTACCAGGTCACTGCGATGGGGTCTCTCTCTGCACCTCATCCCCTTGTTACAGAAGTCCCACAGGGACCTGTACTGGGGCCTCTGCTGTTCTCCATTTACACTAAATCTCTTGGCTCAGTCATTTACATGGTCTCCCTTGTGTCTGTGCGTGTACCTGTAAGGCAGCGCAGGGCGTGTGTGTGTGTGTGTGTGTACCTGTAAGGCCGTGCTGGGTGTATGTGTGTGTGTGTGTGTGTGTGTGTGTGTACCTGTAAGGCTGTGCTGGGCATCTGGGTGGTACACCAACAGAGTAGAAAGGTGAGACAGCACATGCTGCCAGTTCACCTCGTGAGTCTCCAGCACCTGCAGGAGGTGAGAGAGCAGCTCATCCACACTGGAGAGCACCGAGAGCTGGGGAGAGAGAGAGAGGGAGGGAGGGAGGGAGGAGAGCCGCCATTACAGGATCACCATGCAAATAAAGCCATGCAAATTAAACTGAACTGTGATGGGGCTTGGAGAGGGCACTGTTTCCAGAATCCCAAATGAAAACACAGACAGTACTTCTTTTCACAAACACCTCAGTTGCCAAATTAACCTCAGGCTCCTACCTTCCGATACAGCAGCGTCAGCAAGCGAGACGTCTTAGCAAAGCTCCAGGCACTCTGCATGGCGATGGCATCAGACACTGGGGAGATGTGTGTGTGTTAACACTGATACAGTATGTATGTGTGTGTGTGTGTGTGTGTGTGTGTGTGCGTGTGTATTAGCAGGCTCACCTTTGAGGCGTGGCTTGTAGGTGAGGGTGTGTGTGAGGGAGTGGATGAGGAAGCGCAGAAACACATCGCTGCAGACAGACACGCTGCACACGGACACATCAAACACCTGCACCCTGAGAGAGAGAGAGAGAGAGAGAGAGAGAGAGAGAGACAGAGAGAGAGAGAGAGAGAGAGAGAGAGAGAGAGAGAGAGAGAGAGAGAGAGAGAGAGAGAGAGAGAGAGAGAGAGAGAGAGAGAGAGAGAGAGAGAGAGAGAGAGAGAGAACGAATAATCTTCAGTTTTCTTATACAGACACAGCCCCCTACTGTATCAACATAAAATGAAAAGCTAAGTGCTGAAACAAATGCTGAAATGGCAGCCCGCACACAAGGACCCAGCCCGCACACAGGGCCTTCTCCCTCCACTGACCCAGCCCACACACAGGGCCTTCTCCCTCCACTGACCCAGCCCGCACACAAGGCCTTCTCCCTCCACTGACCCAGCCCGCACACAGGGCCTTCTCCCTCCACTGACCCAGCCCGCACACAAGGCCTTCTCCCTCCACTGACCCAGCCCGCACACAGGGCCTTCTCCCTCCACTGACCCAGCCCGCACACAGGGCCTTCTCCCTCCACCGACCCAGCCCGCACACAGGGCCTTCTCCCTCCACTGACCCAGCCCACACACAGGGCCTTCTCCCTCCACTGACCCAGCCCGCACACAGGGCCTTCTCCCTCCACTGACCCAGCCCGCACACAGGGCCTTCTCCCTCCACTGACCCAGCCCGCACACAGGGCCTTCTCCCTCCACTGACCCAGCCCGCACACAGGGCCTTCTCCCTCCACTGACCCAGCCCGCACACAGGGCCTTCTCCCTCCACTGACCCAGCCCGCACACAGGGCCTTCTCCCTCCACTGACCCAGCCCGCACACAGGGCCTTCTCCCTCCACTGACCCAGCCCACACACAGGGCCTTCTCCCTCCACTGACCCAGCCCGCACACAGGGCCTTCTCCCTCCACTGACCCAGCCCGCACACAGGGCCTTCTCCCTCCACTGACCCAGCCCGCACACAGGGCCTTCTCCCTCCACTGACCCAGCCCGCACACAGGGCCTTCTCCCTCCACTGACCCAGCCGCAAGGCTTTGTGTTTCTCCTACTCGCTGGCGCGCGTGGGACAGGCGGACGGAGCAGCGTGGGCGGAGCTTACACTTTAGAAGATGGTGGCAGAGATAAACTCTCTCTCGCTTCCTGCGGGCGCGCCCGTCTACTGTTTGTTGTTATGGCTTTGTTTTTGTTTTTTTGGTTTCCTTTTCCTGAACTCGGTCGGTCATAATTTTCGCTATGGTGTGGAACGGGACCTGCGGTTCTCCGAACATGCAGCTGCCCCTTTCGGGAACAGCCGGGTGCTTCCTGCCGCCCACGGGCGCGGGGTGGCATTGTGGGTATTTGCGAGACACCCCTATAAACCTCCCTGCCAGGGTTACGGCTTTTATTTTCGGGTATGTTTGTTCTGTTGTCCTTTGTGCAAGTTCCATTGGCAAATTCCCTACTTTGTAGATGTAATAAATACTCTTTGAATTTCCCCCTTTTCTAAAACGCCTTGTTGAGTTTTTTTGGATGTCTGGCCTTTGGATTTCCTGTTGCTTTGGAATGTTGCTCAGTGTTTGGCTGTGACACGCTTCCAAGTCGCTAGTTTAGCCTGCCCAAAAATAAAGTTCAACAGACACACCCTACTCTTTCCTAAGAGTGCCCTCCTACGTACAGCTCCCTGGAAAAAAACCATGTCTAGCCCTGTACACCACTGCCTCACTATCCTTAGCATGCCTTCTAGCCCTCTAAAAATGTATCTCAGCACGAAACAGTCTCTAGTGATATTGCTACAGGTAATGTTTCATCGATTCAAAGTGGAATTATTTTTATCGTTGCAATTCTGGTGCAGTTCTCATTCCTGGTGAAAACAGGCCTTAACCATAAAAACAGTTTCCCTCACGGTCTACAAGCACCCATGACCCAGCTAAAAGAACAGCCTTCACTGCCTGTCTCTATCTGGATACATTTTCCAAGGCATTTCCACTTCTGAGACAATTTAACACTAATACCACCATACCATGACATGTTCACACTCATGCTACAACAATACAAGACTGAGACACTGATACATTGCCACACTGATATGCGCTAATATACTGTAACACTCATTCACACTGATGCATTCCAACACATTACAGCACTGCGGCACCATGCCAACATTCATCTCTTTATTTACCATGACTCTGCAACTTGTAGCTGGGATTGCACCGGCTGTGACTGACTCACACTGTCCAGCACCCCTGCAGACAGACAGACAGACAGTCAGTCAGACAGACAGACAGTCAGTGACCACAGGAAGAACGTGGAATGAGGAGACAGGGGTCATCTTTAAATGTTTTGATGTGGTCGTCCACAGCTCTAACGCACTGCCACATAATTAACAGGGAAAGGCAGCAAGTTACCAGAGCATAACACGCCGCCAATCACAGATTTGCAGCAGGGAGACACTCACAGGAAGTGAGGTCACAGAAGGGGGACACCGACAGGAAATGAGGTCAGACGATGGAGACACTCACAGGAGAGCATGTTGTCCAGAGCACGCCTGCACACCTGGGTGAGTCTCCTGCCGGTCGTGCCAGGGTCCTGGGTCTCCTGGAACCCCGCCCGAATCAGCACCGAAGCCACGCCTACAACACAAACACCCTGCAGTTTACCTGAACAGAATAAACGGCCAGTCCCCAAACAGGAAAAAATAAACACGTGATATGGGTTACTCTGGAAAGAGCCGACTCAGTTCAGCTCATGCGACATGTATGAAACAGGTGGGGTAGGTTTAACGCAGCTGTTCAAATGACCTTCGGTATGCCCCTATTGTATGTTGCCTTGGCTAAAATCGTCAGCCAAATAAATGTCATGTAATAATGAGGAGGGGAGGTAGGGGTGTACTCAGGTGTGGGGGCGGAGCCGCAGTACCTGTGAGAACCTCCCGTCTCATGTCTTCATCCTCTGCAGCCATCGGCCCACAAAGAGCTCGCAACTCCGGCTCCAGCCAGGGGCCCGCCCCCTCCTCACTGTCACCAAATCACAGATGAGAACCACTGACTCACCCAGACACTCCCCCTCACTGTAAATCAGCAGTGAACGCGTACGGTATGGCCGTTAGTTTACCTGTCCAAAATGGTGCCCAGAGAGAGAACGTTCCCAGAGTGCAGACTCCAGGCCACCTCTAACGGGGGCAGCGTCTGCACAACACAGGAGACACGGGCAAGTCACACACTCGCCTGAACACACGCTAACTAGAGCACTCAAATGAGCACACACTCACCTGAACACACGCTAACTAGAGCACTCATCTGAGCACACACTGACCAGAGCACTTCCCTGAAGACACGCTCCCCTGAGCACACACTCACCTGAACACTCCAGAGTTCCTGGCAGAAGAGCTGAGGGCTAAAAGCTCCCAGAGAGCGCAGCTCTTGAGTCGACTTCACCAACACCGCCAGCTCAGCCTGGAAAGGGAGCAGTCAACACGCCTCAACACACTGAGCTGTAAGACCTGAACGTCAAACCCAGCTCCTCTGCACTGTGAGACGTACCCTCTGGGCGGAGTTCAGCAGGACCCCCTCGCTGCTCCCCGAAATCCTGCGCACTTTATCTGCCATCAGCCTGGCCGAGAGCACCCCCACCGGAACCCCCAACCGCACAGACTCCCTCTGCAGGGCACACACTGAAATGCACACAAACACACAGCTTACACACTGAAATACACACACACCTTACACACTGAAATGCACACAAACACACACCTTACACACTGAAATGCACACAAACACACAGCTTACACACTGAAATACACACACACCTTACACACTGAAATGCACACAAACACACAGCTTACACACTGAAATACACACACACCTTACACACTGAAATGCACACAAACACACACCTTACACACTGAAATGCACACAAACACACAGCTTACACACTGAAATACACACACACCTTACACACTGAAATACACACAAACACACAGCTTACACACTGAAATACACACACACCTTACACACTGAAATACACAAAAGCATACACCTTACACACTGAAATACACACAAAAAACACACCTTACACACTGAAATGCACGGAAACACACAGCTTACACACTGAAATACACACAAAAAACACAGCTTACACACTGAAATGCAAACACACACCTTACACACTGAAATACACAAAAGCACACACCTTACACACTGAAATACACAAAAGCATACACCTTACACACTGTAATGCACACAGATATACACCTTACACACTGAAATACACACACATGCACCTTACACACTGAAATGCACACAGATATACACCTTACACACTCATACATCTTACACACTGAAATGCACACAAACACACACCTTACACACTGAAATACACACACATGCCTTTATACACTGAAATACACACAAACACACTCATTACACACTGAAATGCACACAAATGCACATTTTACACATTGAAATAGACACCAATGCACACTAAACACAGTGGTGACATTGCTAGGCAAGAAAACAAATGAGCGAAATTAATAAATATTAAGTTACTGCATCACACTGTTGGGTAATGTCCCAATCCCAACTGATGCTGAACCTACCCAGGAGAGAACCACCAAGCGTGCACAAACCCTCAGTCCCAGGTGTGGCATCTTTGTCAAGGAGACCTCTCAGTCCCTCCTCTGCCAAGCAGCTCACCTTACAAGGTGTTGCATCTACCTGCTGCAAGAAAACCAACTGCATATCAGTGACATCACCTTTATGTGACTGACTGTGCATGTGACTGACTGTGATATGTCAGCAGGTCTGGGGAGTGGTCAGGCTCTCCCCGAACCCTCCTCCCCCCTCCCACCCAGCGAACCTCCTGAAGCAACTCCGGAAGGTTCTGGTTCCGGTTCAGCAGCTGGATTGCCGCCTCCTGTAGCTCGCGTTCGCTCCCACACGCAGGCCTCTTCCTCACATGGGCTGCTGCACCAGGGCAGGGAATAGAACAGTGTCATATAACCTCCATCCACTGGGGGGAGCTGTGGCACAACACAGATCTCACAGGCAAACCAATGATAGAGCTACTGACTCATAAATACATTTTAAGCTGTGAGATTCCATACTTCAACCTGTTTCATACAGCTAGCTGCTGGTAGTGAACAAAAAAAATGTAACCATGTTCCAAAAGTTAAGGGTTCTTCCAGGATACACATAAACCCTTAGAAGGCAATGTCACTGTTTCTAAAGTTAGTTATTGCTACTGAGTGATTAATGGTGTGTGTGCCCTGCAATAGATTGGCAACCTGTCCAGGGCATGTTTCTGCTTCTCGCCCAATGCATGCTGGGATAGGCTCCAGCAGCCCCCGCAAGCCTGACCAGGAATAAGCAGGTATAGATAATGGACGGATAGATGGATACTGAATAATTATCTTCTCATTCACAGAAGGCACTTCTATCCTGCAGAAAGGGGAGTCTTTTGTGCCACAGGGCACAACTAGCTATCCAATGGTCTGAGAATCACAACAGTGGTCTCCTCAGTCAATTCTATCCTTAATCTAATCAAGTTAGTTAGTTATGTATGTATGTATGTATGTATGTATGTATGTATGTATGTATGTATGTATGTATGTATGTATGTATGTATTTATTTATTGAGGGGGGTGTATTCTGGAAGGCTACTCGAAGCAATATCTTCCAATCAGCTAAGAATGCTTTGATCAACTTTCTCATAGAAGAGTGGTGTCTTGTTCCACTTGCAGACTTTCAGATGCTGACAGACATTGCCATACAATACCTACACATGGCGGCCCACCACATTTTAAATACGTAACTATTAATTGTTTCACTCACTACCTGTATATTACATGTTTCTTGGCAATTAACTGACAACAATATTGGGAGCTACAGAGCCGGCCAAATAACTAGCAACTTACCCAGAAGTGCTGAGAAAGTCCCCTTCTTAGCGGACAGCGAAACACTAGATGCCCCAAGAGACATAGTGAAATTCCGTTGTCTTGCTAGCTGACCTAATGTCCTTGGTTTACAGCAGACAGATGGAACGGCATCCTTATACAGCTAACGGCAATCGAGGGAACAATAAAAACAAGTAGCGATTGAACTCACGTTTGCTAGCTAGCGAACAGCGGATTGTAGTGTGTTTGTAAAGTTACTAGCAACGTAGCTAGCGTACTAAAAACTCACAAGAGAACTGCTGTGTCTATATATGTGCTACCTTTAAATTTCTGTTGGTGAGACACAGAACACAACTATACTATAGGTGTCGTGACTCCGTTGTGTTTTTATCTCTAACTAGTTTCTGAGCAAACATTTAAGACAGAACCTTCTACTTCCAAAGAACTGAGATTTCACAAAAAAAATTCTCTCAGTTTTTCCCCTTGCAGTTTTCCCCACTTCCGCCTCCTGTACCTTCGCGCTCTCTAATTCAATTGGTGTGACGCGAGGTGCAACTCCTCCAATCCACGCACTCTTGCTCAGTACGTGTAGAGTACAAGATAGTCGTAAACATAGATGGTAGAAAACTCATAACTCATGCGGTTTTATTACATTGCAGTTTGGTATTTAGAAGACGCCCTTGCCTGGAGCCAATCATATACATTACATTGTATATACAATAATTTACGGAGTTGCATATTTTACAGATGCATTTCAGGTATCTTGCTCAGAACAAGAACAAGGGGAGAAAAGCTGGGAGCAATGCTGTTTGTTATGCTACACTGCCTACCTCTTAACTAACTTATGAACCCGCTTCCAGTCAATAATTGCGTCTGAAAATAATTGTTTTCAAGTTTAGACACAAATATTCATTACTCGAGATGATTCTGTGTTGTTGATCATTAATGTGACCTTAGAGACATTGAAGGTGGCAAGGCTGTCTGTGGTCGAGGCCACGTTTATATAATGAGAACCAATCAGAGGCCAGAGAAAATGACCCTGTACCCTCTCCCAACCACCCCTGACTTAATTCTAGTACAGTAGGCTGGACAAATACATAGACTGCTTTTGAATTCTTTACTCATTTCCCATTTTTCCTACCTTGCTTCCTTTCCTGGATTTCTTCTGATTGTATCGCCAAAAAGGAAGAGAAAGAAATGAGGAAATGGGAAGAAATTTGGAAATATAGGAATGTGTACATCCTCCTTCACTCCAGTATTGTTTGAGGCAACATTGTTCACAACTGATATTGAAACCTCCAGCAAATATGTGTTGTTTAAACATAAATGGCTCCTAAACAAACAACATTTTACTGAAATCTGGAATCAAAACAACTAGGATTCTTGGTTTACTTGTTTTTTTATCTTTCTATCTCCTGTTCATGCATTCATTGAAGCAAAGCATTGAATAGCCCAATCACTACCAGCAGAAGGGGTGCATTTTGTATCCTTTGTCATGGGAGACAAATGAGGACAGATCACATGTCTTTAACAATTTGAATGTTTCCTGTCATGTTAGCCAGTTAACCCTTCTGGCACACAAGGAGACAAGGGGACAAGGAAGGAAAGATACATTTTTAAGGAATCTGACCATGCCTCCATGAAAACAATCTCTTAAGCCTGGAGTTATGAGTCGACTATGGCCATTGTGATGCTGGGGGGTGCGGCTCACGTCTCTGGTGACTAATGAGTGCAGCTCCACCGTTTTTGATTGGTCGACTCCACTTCGCTTCTTCCTGATTGATCGATATGCCTGCCCTGTCCCGGCAGCTCATGTTCCCCATGTTGCGCTGACAGGTCTGTCAGTAGATTGTGTCTGAGGAACATCGATCCATTTAAGGTAAACAGCACCAGTGATTGCACTGTTGCGTCAGTGTAAAACATAATCACGGTCGTGATCATGACGCCCCTGACACCCACAATAATCATCAACAGAACAGACAGACCCTTAGAATTACCCAACAGACTAATTGGGTGAGGGGCATTTTGCTGCATGGGAGGTCATTGGGTGACTGAGAGGAAGCAAGGTGGGTGGGTTAGGGACAGTTGAGGGGTGGTAAGGGGAATTTGGGTAAGGCCAGCTGGGTGAGAGAGGCATTTTTAGTTTGGTGAAGGACAGTAGGGTGGGGCGAGGGTCAGTTGTTGAGTGAGGGGTGTAGGATTTGGGGTAAAAGACGTCCGGCTTGATGGGGTAGGACGTTCGGAGGATCTCATTAAAGTTTCATCTCGGCTCCTCATCAATCTTTCAGTGTTTCCTATTGTGTCCCACACTGCAGAGGAGGATGTGTCAATACTGCAGCACTGATTCAGGGCCTCGGTACGAACGCCCACCCGGAGCACCTGCAGGCGCATACTTACCTGCATCTGCGGAAGAGGTATCCCCAGAGCACGGAGATAATATCGCTGCAGTGATCAGACTCTGCACACGGACGCACACACACACACACACACACACACGGTGTGGCTACTGAGGGCGTGTAGTTACGTCAAGCCCTGGACTGAATCACGAAGATCACAGTCAGATTATCAGCAAGAGGAACTATAAAACCTTTCGCCGAGATTGCAGGGAAAGAAAGCAGGAAGGGCAAGAGGGAGTGAGGGAGACAACAAAAACATTCGGTTAGATAAGAAGAACGGGGTCAGCGAAAACGATCGCTTCATAATGGAACGCAAACATGTAAACAGTAACCAGGAAGACTTCAGAGACGCATAGGAGGCGTGGCTACGACTGCTCCAGTGGATCCCTTCACAAGCACACTGAGTGCTAAAACCACAGCGCCGCTGACACTCTCGGGAAGTTGGGCGAGTTTTCACGTGTGCGTGCGTGCGAGCGAGGGACGCCGCCGAAACGACGCGAATCAGGCGAAAAGGAGCACAAATGCCAGGGAGACCGGGAGACGGCACAAATAAGGCTCCGGCTTTAGCAGAGAACGGGTGAAGGCAACGGGCCAAACACAGCACACGCAGATGGGAAAGTGAGACGTTCAGCTGCGAGGTCAGCGCATTTGTGCGAGTGTGCGGTGTTCTCTGCGGGTCACCATCTGAAATCACCCAAAAGAATAACATAAACACTTAAGCGATAATAATAAACTGCCAGTAACACTGAAATAAATATCAGTCCCGATCCGTTAGTTTCTCCCTCCTAATGAGGCAATTAGTGAGCACACCAGGTACTGAACAGAGACCTCATTACGGCAAGCAAGGACAGAGCTCAAGGCCCTCAAAAGAACAGGCGTTGGCTATGCGACAGGTGTACCCGTACCTGCCCCAGGTTTGTTTACAGTGGTCCCTCCCACACTGGGCCCCGAGGCGCCAGAAAAACAGCCTTTTAACTGTCTAAAAATATTTAACGCGGTAAGGAGTAAGGGCGTCTCTCTTTATCCAGCAGCTGGAAGGATTAAACGGAGACTAATCCTCTTCAGCCAGACGACAGAACTCATTCTCCACCCCCGCACCCCCGCTCACACGTCTCTCACCTGCCCCGCCTTTTTGGTCTAATGTCAGCAGTTTTCATCACTCTCTTCTGTCCCTAAAACATTAACTTCATTGGACTCTGCAGCCTCCGGTTGCATCAGAGGACCTCATCTCCATATTCTCTCACCCACACGCAAACAAACACACGCCGTTGGTCTCCCACTGCCATGCTAAAGTCAACAGCAAAGAGAACGGTAAACGGACCTGGACCTGTTTGGCAACCCGACCGGTCTCGGGACAGAACAGCGTGCGTTGTCACATTGGCAAATACAAGCCAGATATTAATATGCAGCTGTGCGCACAAACAACACAACACATACACAGCACCGTACAAAAAACCGCGACGTACATATAGCACTGCACACAAACAGCGCTACAAACGCTAATGCAAAACAGACACCAGAGACAAACACACATCTGTTTCCCCTCCACAATCCCCCATGCACCCATCTTCCACACACCCTCCCTGACCCTGTTCAATTCCATTCTGTCACGCCCCTCCCCCCCCCGGTCCCATTTACACATTCCACTGCGATTCCTTACAACATTTTTATTTCTCCCCCAGCTCAAACGCGTAATCCAAGTACACAGAAAGGTACATTCCCTCCAGTTCAGATGAAAAGCAGACAGAAACATCCAGCCCCGTTAACCCCGCCTCCTTTCCCCGTCCCCAATCCCACAAACCCCTGCCAAAGGACACACAGGGCTCTGTAAACATTATACAAATCGCACTCCTCGTCTCATTTACAAAACAAAGTTAAAGGTAGAAAAATATCTTTCATTTTTAGAATCATTTCTCCCCTCGCGTGTATGTACAGAGCGGGAATTTTCACCAAATCATAAAAAAAGACAGAAAAAGTGGGAGAGAAAAAGGCCTTTGGTTTTCGAGAGAGAAAAATACTTTCGTCACTGTCCAGCGTGTCTGAGACGCCCCAATCAGCCCTCGCCCCGGTCAGGTGTCCGTGGGGGCCGGGGGGCGGAGCCAGCGGTGGGCCAGGTGGGCGAGGACGAGGAGGAGCATCTCGGAGGTGCTGCTGAGCGCCACGATGAAGGGCGCCTGCGAGGCGAAGTCCGCCTCGGACCTCCGGAAGGACAGCTGCATGACGGCCAGCGCCAGGAGGCTGTTCTGCACGCCCACCTCGATGGCCACCGTCCGGCGCCGCGGCGAGTCCAGCCCCGCCCCCCGCGCCGCCGCGTAGCCCAGCAGCAGCCCGAACACCGGCACGGTCACGCCCGCCACCACGATGCGCGGCCGCACCCGCGCCAGGATGGACGCGCCCATGCGGTACGCCATGAAGACCCCGCCCACGATCAGCAGGAAGCTGAAGGGGCGGATCAGCGCCAGCAGGGCGCGGCTCAGCCCCGGCAGCCGCAGCTTCACCGCCACGCCCAGCGAGATGGGGATGGCGATGAAGAGGAGGGTGCCCAGGATCTTGACGAAGGGCACGTGCAGCGTGGCGTGCACGCCCAGCAGCCACCCGTACAGGGCCGAGGACAGGGGCATCATGGCCGCCGCCGCCACCGTGGAGACCAGCGTCATGGAGATGGCCAGCGTGACGTCGCCGCCCAGCAGCAGGCTGTACAGGTAGCCGCCCCCGCCCCCGGGGGCGGAGCAGGTGATGACCAGCCCCAGGGCCTGAGCTTTGGGCAGAGATGCCAACCAGGACAGGCAGTAGGCATACACGGGCATGACCAGGAACTGGCTGGCCACGCCCAGGAGCAGGGGCACCGGGCTGCGGCCCAGGGACCGCAGCACCTCCACCTCCACCTTGCAGCCAAAGGCACACTTGTTTATGAAGATGAGGGGCAGCAGTGCGAAGAGGAGCGGGTTCTCCGAGAAGTGGGACAGCCCGCCCGACTGGAAATGCTCGCCGGACGGGTCGTCGCTCTCGGGGGACACCCTGATGGAGTAATCGGACCGCTCCTCCACCAGGACCGACCGGGAGTCCTGGTCCAGGTCCATTAGCTGGATTCGCAACAGCGCTTGCCCGGCCACGCCCGACCTGATGCCGACCACGTAGCTCCTCACCGGCCCCTCACGCCCGCTGTCGCTCACGTTCAGGATGGCCAGAACCTCCGGGTTTAGAGAGTGCACATTCACCGTCTGACTCGAGCTCTCCCGGCCCCTCCAGCCAGCTGCGCTCCGATACTGGCTCCAAATTACAATCACTCCCTTGGTGTTTTCGGGAAATTCAAATTCCTGCGCCGTCCCATCGCCGATGTGTATGTATCTACTGTCGCCGCCGGCCGTTACGTTACTGTTTTGGTTAGCTATGGACATGCCCGCTGTTGGCGTCTGTGGGTCTTCTCCTCTGGTGACAAAGAAGAGACAACCAAATGCTAGGACCGTCCTCATCGTTTTGGCGGACAGAGGGCGGAGAGGCGTCGCAGAAACGCGGTTCTCCATTTCTTCCTGCTCCCCACAATGTGTCCGACCGACTCCCCCTCACCGCACGCGGAAAGCACTTATCAGATTCTCCGGTACAATCACAACGTCGCTGCCCTCACCAGACGGAGTCCGTATAGTATCCATTTAGCTTTCCTAACCCGCGTTCTCTCTTAGCCGGAATTCAGACGTCACTCACCCCATCTAATTCACAACTGCTTATATTCCGAGCGGAGAAATGGAAAAAAAAATCTCCTTTTTGTATCGATTTGACCTGGTTCCTGTTTTCTCTTCCGGGCAGAGGGCGTTAATCGGTTGCTGGCTGTTGCGCTGCGCTCTTTTTCTCTGTGTCCGCCGTCTCTCTCTCCACCCATCTCTCATCTCCCTTTCTCTTATTCACTCGCTAAGCTCTCTGCTAATCCAATCAAAATCGGCCAGAGCTTTAACTCTATCGAGCCCTGCCTCCCCCTCTTGGAACCGTACAACGCCGTTTTGCATTATTCCCAGGTGTTCGTGTGAACTGCGGACAGAAATTACTGAGTTAGTGAGTAAATTAGACAGACGAATTCATTCTAAAATGCCACGCACAGGAAGCTATATTTTCAGAAGCGCAATAAGCGGTAAACTAAGCAATTAAATTATTTCCAACATAAAATGTTAGAGTCAGTTACAAAACGTGTAGGTTTGTCCACTTAGGTAGACATATGGGAGACATCATTATCTCGGCTAACTATAGCTGAGAAAATTGGTAGCCGGTCCGATTATAAAGAACTATACAATGTAGGCCTTAATAAAATGTGCTTTTAGTCTAATTTAAATATCGTGTCTGTGTGACTTCTCCACTCATGTCGCCTAACGTAAGATAGTTTTAGCCTGTAGGGGTTTCTCTATAGGCTACCTAATCCCTGTTTTTGTGACTAACAGTGTTGATATGTAGGCCAATGCTCGCAATTCTGACCATTACGCTTAAATAAAGTTAAATAAACACAAGAAGATCTTACTCAACTGCGGTTCCTTATCCCTGGCATAACTGGTTTTTGCACGCCACTTTCGATTAGTCTTTTGTTACACAAATCCAGAGGACAGTACTACTAACAAAGCACAGGTGATTTAGTCGATGATCCGGTTACAAGTCACACCCTGCTTTCCGTGTCAAACAGTGAAGAAAGCTGATAAGAAAGAGCGTAACCATTCAGTGAAATAAATACCAAAATAAAGGGCCACAATTGAATTAATGTAGGCGAACCACTGTATGCGAATAGGACACACTGAAATCTGAAACCTACGTCACACTTAACGTGCGAAAAAAGCCTTGTTCTTGTTTAAATAAAAACGGCGAGACCCCTCAAGATGTCACGATGTCGACTGTGATCTAGTACACAGTGTCCTACTTTGTGACAGGACTTGCCGATTTCGGCAAACAGGGACAACTTCAAAGTACACTTTCGCCACTGTTATCTTAAGTGATATCCGTGGGATTTAGAGAAGCGCCCTCGAGCTGGACAGCTCACTGGTGTCTCTTCTTGTGTGAGGACCGCCGATTAGCCAGAAAAAGTTGCCAGAGGAGACTCAACCACCCCAAACCATGCTCAGTCATAATTACTGTGCATAGCCTGCAATTACAGGAAGGGCCTAGTTTACCATTATTTGCACATGGAAGTAAATTGCAAAAAACAACGCAATTCAACGTCGAATTCAGTTTCCCTTGACTAAACTACTTTAAAATAGACCCTCCCAACCAGGGTGAATTGCTCCTTCACATAGGACTTAGCAGCTGAAAGAGTTTGTAGTATGACATCACAAAATGACACAACTGAAACAGTTTAGGGATGTGATGTAATGAAGCTTCTCAGCTGATGCAGCTCAGTTCATCCAGTTCCTAGAATCCCATCAAAGTTTTCATAAGAAGAGTTGACTTTCTGGAGTTTGAGTTTTAGTGTACATTTTCGATTGGCTCTGGAGAAAAAAAACATCACAGTACAAGCTGCTTTGGAAGGATATTTTGTTCCCATAGACTTGCAAAAGCTCCTATGCCAGCCCTTATAATGCGAACATGTCATTGTTAACTTCTCCAAGTACCTAAAATATCTCAGTGCACACATTACACTGTATGGTCTAAATGAGAAGGGAAAAAAAAAAACTCCAGTGAACTCACCCTCTTCCCCAAGATTGCCGAAAAACACAGATCTAAAGAAACATGAGACCCTCTTCCACTGGAATCCCTTATCAAACCGCCTGAGTCAAAGCATCCCTGTCTAATTCACCTTCGCGCCTGGTCACACAGAAAGGGCATTATAATCGCTAATAATGCAGATGTGTCCACTGTAATTACTGCCCTCAAAATATTAAAAGGTGTAAAAATTAATTTTTCTGTGACACTGCGGTTATTTTAGGGAATATTTTCAGGGGAGTGACGAGAGGCAGTTCAGGAGATGAATAAAATTAGATCAGTGTATTATTAAGTTTTAGCGAGGATCTTACTGTAATAAAACTCACGAAACACCAGAGTGTGTCGGTAACGGAGGGTTTTATTTTCAGAATATAAACATAGAAAACCAAGCAATTTTAACAAAACTCTGAACATAAATATCCACCCAGAGCAAAAAAAAAAAAAAACAAACAAAAAAATATTTAAATCATAGAGAGATATCAGAACAGAGAGAGGAAAACCAGAGGAAGTCAGTCTCAGCGACGCGTGGCGCGCCGGACGAGAGGACAACAGCGCCTCGGCGGAAACGGCGGGATGTCCGTCCGTCCGTCCGTCCGCAGGTCTGTCCTCTGCCACTAAACATCTCACTCAGGCACTGAAGCAGAGCGCCTACAGGCAACGACCTGCACCCCGATAAGGCATGAGTAATCAAGCAGGATAGGTCAGGCGCGAACACTCAACGAATTGGAACCGGGAGGGAGGGGAGGGGGGGGAGCCAGTGTCTCGTCGACAGCCGCGAGCGCGGACCAGCAGGGGGCGCCAAGGGACGAGGGGGACAGACGCACAGTGTAGAGAAGGGTGACACACGAGTGTCTGTGTGGGAGTCTGTATCCCTGTGTATCTGCATGCGTGTATGTGTGTATGAGAGTGTGTGTGTGTGTGTGCAGTGAAAACATGGGCACAGACAGGTGCGTGTTAGTGTTGTACTTTGATGTGCACATGTACATGATACGGGTATGCGATGTCTCCAGCTCTGTTACCCACAAGAGGCTCAGTAACGGTCATTACACCCCCCAAAACCCAAAACCCAAAACCTCACACGCTTCCCTGACCTAATTTCATCAGAGAGAAAAAAAGCAAAATACACGCATATATATATTCATATTTATATTTTTAAAACCCGTGTGGCTCCACAGTATGACCTACAGCTCTGAATCTGTCCCTCGGTAGAGCCTCAAGGGGAAAAAAACACCTTTCCCGAAATGATTACAGCTTTCAATTTAAAACACGTCTCATAATCGTTCCTCCATATTCAAAAGGGTTGTCCTCTAGGAAAGACAGCATGAGAGAGGGAGATGGAGAAAAGGACGTTGTGAGAAGGTGTGTGTCAGGCATTAATGTGCTGGTGGGTGGGCATACCTCCCTCCCCACCTTATCACACCCTCTCACCCTGCTTTATCTAGAGGAAACAAGGGAGGGAGGGGAGGGAGGGGGGGATGGAGGGTGGTACAGGCAAAGTGATAGAACCCCAGCTCCTCTCTTCTTTCCTCAGCGGTGGCAGCCAATGAGAGAGCTTCAGTTCCGCAAGGCAGCCAATCTGAAACAACCATAGCATTGTCAGTGTTTGTACAGTGTATACTGTGTGTGCATGTGTATAAAGTACACTGTGTGTGTGTGTGTGTTTGTGTGCACGTGTGTGAGAAACTGTGCATAGGATGTATGGCATGTTTGCTGTATACATAGTGGGTGTGTACACTGAATATGTACATATTGTGTGTGGGTGTGTGTGCATGGAGCACATTAGTGTGTGTAGTATAGTGTACAGCCTGTGGAGTATGTGTGTAGCGTGTTTATGGTAGTGTGTATGTGCGAATGTGACATTTATAGTGTACATTGTGCGTATACTGTGGTTATGAGTTGTGTATGGAGTACATTTAGCATTTGTCATGTGTATAGTATGCATACCATGTGTTTGTGTGTGTGTGCTTATATTGTGTGTGGCTTATATAGTGTATATATTTGTGGCATTCGGTCTGTCAGAGAGGCGGATTGGTCTCGGTTGCACTGGCTGGTGGAGAGAGCACACGCACCTGGGCTGCATTAGCTAATCAGCCCAGGTGCTTAAAGGTGTGCTGCTCTCCACAGTTCGGAGCTGAGACCGGGAGCTCACACCGAGAGCGAGTTTCTTTATTTGAGTTGCGTTTAATTTCAGTTTTGTATCTTTCAAAAAGACGGCGAAAAGTAATCCCCTGCTGAAAAGTGGGAGGAGCTGGCCAGGTGAAAATCTGGAACTGAAAAGTTGCCCTGCTCTGTTTTACTTTCTTTTGTCTTTGTTATTTCAGCTTGTTGTTTTAGTTTATTGCTTTTGCCTGGAACCCGTGAGGGGGAAGGGTGAAGATGGCGTTTATTTTATTCCATGTTGGTGTGGGTGCGCTCTCTCTCGCCATGCGACAGACAACGGTGTCCCCCGGTGCTGCCGCATCTCCCTCCCAGGGTTATATTGTGTATACTGTGCTTGTGCGCAGTGCATATGGTGTATTTTTCCCATACGTTACCTGTATAGCATGCATACAGGGTGTGTGTGTCTGTGTGCACTTATATTGTGCGTGCCTTATGTAGTGTATATTGTGTGTATTGTGTGTATACTGTGCTTGTGTGCAGTGTCTATGGTGTATTTTTCTCCCCGCACGTTACGTGTATAGTATGCATACAGGGCGTGCTCTGTGTGCGCTCATATTAGAGTGAGGCCAGCACAGTGTACATTGGGCGTGTGCGCCGCGCCGCGCCTACCTGCGGGAGAGCAGGTCCTCCTTATCCTGCGTGCGGGAGGAGCCCTCGCCCAGCGACGTGGCCCCGGCGGGCAGCTGGCTCAGCTGGTCCATCACCTCCAGCCCGCTCTCCTCCGCGATCTGCACGATGAGGTCGTCCACCTGCTCCTGGGGCGTGGTCAGCGTGGTGGCCGAGCTCATGGAGTCCTCCATCACCTGGGGGGGGGCTACAGCTTTAACGGGCAGGAACCCGGAGGGGAAAGCCAGCAACACTCAGAGAAACACAGGAGAAATGAAGAGAGAGGGGGAAGAGAGAGTGTAAAAGAAGGGGGGAAGAGGAGGAGGGAAGGAGGGAGCCGGAAGAGGAGTGCGGAGGGGAGGGCCCGTGACTCACGGAGGTGTGGACGTCCAGGTTCTGGACCTGCGTCTCGAACTTGTCCATGACGGCCGACACCTTCTGCAGGTCCATGGAGCCCAGGGCCTTGTCCAGGGCCTTGGTCACCTGCGCCATGTTCTTCGTTACCTAGGAGACACAGCCCGGGGTATTGGCCAACCGTGCAGCTGAGCAAAAACAACGAACCCATGCAAAACCGACAGGGGCGTATATGAGAGAGAGTGAGTGTCTGTGTCTGTGTGTGTGTGTGTGTGTGTGTGTGCGTGAGTGACTGATGAGGTGCCTGTGTGTGTGTGTGTGTGTGTGTGTGCGCGAGTGAGTGATGAGGTGCCTGTGTGTGTGCGTGTGTGTGTGTGTGTGAGAGTGAGTGTGTAGGACGGACGCAGACTCACCCCCTTCATGGTGACCGCAGTCTGCACCTTGGAGGCGACGGCGTCGACGCGGGACGCCATGCGGAGCCAGTTCAGCCCCTCGTTCTTCTTACGGATGGCATTCTCTGCGTACACCCGCGCGCACTCCACGTTCTTCTGCTGCAGAGCCTGCAGGCACACGCGCATGCTTACTATACACACGCATCTGAAAACACTGACTGTACATGGTGATCTCAAAAACACTGACTGTACATGGTGATCTCAAAAAACACTGACTATACACACTGATCGCAAAAAACACTGACTTTACACGCTGATCTCAAAAATACTGACTGTACACACTGATCTAAAAAACACTGACTTTACACGCTGATCTCAAAAACACTGACTTTACACACTGACTTTAAATGGTAATGGTAAATGGACTGCATTTATATAGCGCTTTTATCCAAAGCGCTTTACAATTGATGCCTTTCATTCGCCAGAGCAGTTAGGGGTTAGGTGTCTTGCTCAAGGACACTTTGACACGCCCAGGGTGGGGTTTGAACCAGCAACCCTCCGACTGCCAGACAATCGGTCTTACCTCCTGAGCTATGTCACCCCACTGTGACTTTACACACTCACCTCAAAAACACTGACTTTACACGCTGATCTCAAAAACACTGACTTTACACACTGACTTTAAATGGTAATGGTAAATGGACTGCATTTATATAGCGCTTTTATCCAAAGCGCTTTACAATTGATGCCTTTCATTCGCCAGAGCAGTTAGGGGTTAGGTGTCTTGCTCAAGGACACTTTGACACGCCCAGGGTGGGGTTTGAACCAGCAACCCTCCGACTGCCAGACAATCGGTCTTACCTCCTGAGCTATGTCACCCCACTGTGACTTTACACACTCACCTCAAAAACACTGACTTTACACGCTGATCTCAAAAACACTGACTTTACACACTGACTTTAAATGGTAATGGTAAATGGACTGCATTTATATAGCGCTTTTATCCAAAGCGCTTTACAATTGATGCCTTTCATTCGCCAGAGCAGTTAGGGGTTAGGTGTCTTGCTCAAGGACACTTTGACACGCCCAGGGTGGGGTTTGAACCAGCAACCCTCCGACTGCCAGACAATCGGTCTTACCTCCTGAGCTATGTCACCCCACTGTGACTTTACACACTCACCTCAAAAACACTGACTTTACACACTGATCTCAAAAACGCTGACACATTTTTCTGTAGTTCAGCTGGAACCATTTCACACAACATATGTTCCTCCGGCCCCCACAGATATGCATAGTCAGATCTCAACAAAATCTGTCATGCACAGCTGATGATATACTGCCCCCCGGTGGTGAACGAGTCGCATCACACCACAGAACTGCAGCTCCACTCTGCACCAGCATTGAAAGCCACACCTTGTTTACCCACAATAGCAGTGATGCACAATGCGGGCTGACCCGTGTCAAGATTAAATGCCAACTTCTGCTCTTATCTCATTAGCCCGACTATTCATTTTCTCTGATGTTTCTGACAGTCAGGAACTACAGCTGCGGATAGCGCATGCATTCTCGTTGAACGCGTCTGGCTGTCGTCACTCAATTCAAAGGCGAATGATTCACTCGTTTTCCCATTACATGCTGAAAAATGACTGGCTTGTTGCAGTCGTACTGATTCACTCAGCTATCTCATCTGAGCAAATGTGTGGCTCTGCGGTCCATATATGGTTTCTACCAGGCCTACAGCCAATGGGATCTGCATTGTAAGGGTTTAAAGGTTTAAAGTTGCTTCCTCCGATCTGCTGAAGGTCCATAATGGTGAGAATCCAGTACACAGACAGCGGACACGGCTGACACTGCCACAGCCTGCATTTAGTGAAAGGCCTTAACATGATAAGCCCCTCAGCACCCCCATTTAGCCTTTATCACACGGCCTTGTTAGGACTGCTCTCTTGTTTGCAAGGCTAAGAAATGTTGCCCCAGTTGTCCCCTTAGTCTCAACTGACACAAAGACATCCCCTGTGACACATCATAGCAATCGTAAAAAAGGAACAAAGCAAAATACCAATCAAAACAAAGCCGTCCATTCCCCTGTCCACAACACTCACCTTCTTAACCTTTGCCTGCTCTGACTTCGAGTCTTTCTCTGCCTTTTTAGCTAGCTTTTCCAGCTGCTTGGCTGTGAACTGCAGAAGGAAGAAAAGAAGGGAGAGAGTAAGAAAAGATGGGAAATGAGGGGAGAGGGAAGGGGAAGAGGTCAAAAGATGGGAAACACACAGGTAGAGACCACTGGATCACTGCCATGATGTCATAGCGTCTCTAAACCCACAAACCATGACTTACCTTTAACTGGAAGAGTGTGTCTGTAGGATGGGTGGGGGAGGGAGAGAGCAAGAGAAATAAAAACACATCATTATTATGTTGCAGCAGTCTGTAGCCCCTGCACTAATATGGCCTGATGATGAAGTCAGGCTCTACGTCAGCAGAACCTGGCTCTTTCAGTCAGTTCTGTCAGGTCTGGGCCCTGGCACTAAATATTAACATGAATTTTAAAATTTAGAAGAACGCCAGATCTCAGGTGAAAAAATAACAGCGAGATCCTGACCGAATACCATGCCATGATTACACCAGGGCCACTGAAAGGGCACAGACTGGCCAGAGAAAACAGGCTCAGTGATCACCACGATTCCAGAGAAATTCTGACAGATTAACTTTCTAATACTCATAGGTACTGTAAATACATACGTGTGCTGTGTGCATTTCACCGTGTATAAATACTGTACTGTCCATTTCTCAAAAACAAATTTGACACAAAAACATGTCAGCAGACAATGCTAGGACAGTAGCCCACAAGCACTCCCGCGGCGGAAGAAAGACTCGCATACTGCGGCCTGAGTACACAAGCGCCGCGAGCGGCACATATGACGGTTCTGAACCGAATGGCGTTATCGTAGGTACCTTTCTATACAGCTGGTACGTCATAGTAACAACTTTTGTTCTTCACTTAAAAACATCTGTATATTGTCTGCTAGTTACAAATACTTGTACACGTGATGTCCAACACCGCACTGATGCTATTTTGTGGAAAATCCTGCCAATAAAACATTTCCAAAAAGAATATAAACTATTTTCCACATTTATGGCAAAAACTCCGGTGATCTTACTTATATGACCGAACTGAACTGAGTTTAATATGATTTCATATGTCAACAAATGTATTCTATAAAGTACACCATCTACACACGTACCGCCCCCTACTAACGTCAGACAACGGCTTCCCCGGGCCTGTGCTGAAGCAAATTTCTATAAATTGAGTCAGCTAGCTGGCATAAATTGCTAGCGAATTTAATCAACACATACTCAACAAAGATACATGCCAAATATACGTTCAATGGTTCATCGTGGAAATGGAGAAACGCTCAATTACAAATGGAAAAACAAACTTTGTTCGAATGAATATAGCCTGCTAAGCAACGCGTTATCTAGTTATCATAACGCTACGTAAATAGTGACAGAAAACTAGCTAGGCTAGATACCTAGCAACTTGGCTAACAAACAATCACTGTAGTGACAAGTACTACTTCATACCGTAAACAGAAATCAATAAGTTGGGTATATAGTCTAACCATCGTCGGCTTCTAAAAACGTTGCATATCCCACCAAATGCTTAATTTATAGGCAGTTAACGTAGTGGTTTAGTTAAACTAACGTAAACACGGGTGGAGTTGTAACCAAGCTAGCTGATGCTAGGTAGCCATTTGAGCTATTGTGGCATTATACTACAGCCAACACAGCTAATAATTGTCAAAGGACCAATAACAATTCGGACAGGACAGGCATTTCTTACCATCCATTTCCCAAAGTTTAATAACTAAGTTTGTAGTGAAGTGAAAAAACTGTTTATTTTGAGGTAAGGTATTTCTTCCGTTTAGTATTCTCTCACAGGCAGTCGTTTTCCTCTTCCTGGCTAGAAGGGCCAATGTCAGTCATCACGTGCGAGGGGCATTTCCCTGACTGATTGAAGTTGTACAGGGAACGACCATCGCCGTATATATCTCGTGACGATGGTCGCTTTCCCGGTGTTACTGAACAATTATATTGACGTAATAATTAAATCCACTCATTTAAATAAAATTTAAATTCAAATAATTATAATTAAATTACTCAAACAATTACATTAAAATGTATTAAAAATGAATTTATAATTTTCATTTAATTCAAAATGAAATAGAAATGAAATTAATTTAGCTCAAGATTGCTAAAATATGCCAACCTGGTGTTATGGAGAGGGAGGTGAACCAAATACGATAAATATTACACAAGTTTTGGGTCAGTTTGCAAAAACAAACCTGAATTGAACAAGTGAAATTAAGTGACACAAATCCTGAATTTGATTTGGTATTGTTTTACGGAGAAAAAAAGTATTCTAGGCTATAAGGTTTACTTTTCAAGCTAGTCGACTTCCAATGCTCAACTTCATATTCACAAATTGCGTTACATATTTTGCAATAAGACGTTTAGAATTAGTTTTCTAAGAGTAAGTTAATTGAAAGGTGAAATGATGAGTGTTCAATTCATACAGTACAATAGGGACATATTCTAGGCCTATCCATTGGTTTCCCCATACATTTAGACAGATTTATTTGATATCTTTACCCCTATTAAATACATTGATTTTACCTTACCACACAAAATAGCTAAAATGCACCACTCGTCTTACAGTAATATTCAAACAAGCAAAGAAGACAAACTATTTCAAACAAACTGTTGGACTGTTATAAACAATAGAATCAGAGAGGGCGGGAGAGGGTTAAAGGAGCGGGGAGGCGAATGAGAGGAACAGGGGGAGGCAGACAGGCAGAATGGACGGTTTAGTTTTGAGAGTACGAGTTTACCGTAGGCTACACGTCAGTGCGGGGCATGGGTCCCATCCGCACCCGTCGTATCGAGGCCGATCTCTGATGGGGACTGGGGTGAGCAAGAACACTAAAGATACAGGTGAGCAGCCGACAACAGGGTCTTCCATCTCATATTCTTTAACATGTCTTACAACCCCCGGGGACTTTTTCTGAAGTGTGTTTTGACCTGCTAAATGGCGTAGGGGTCTGTCGGACGGATAATTGGCCTTTCCAATTTTGTTTTTCCAGCTCTTCATATTTCGATGCTGATAGATTTTGTTTTACTGACAAAATATGTCGAAAATCTTTTATTTCACTGAATAGTGTATGTTCCAGAGAGATTAGTATCGATCGTTTTTTTCCACGCATGGTTGCTGATGTTCCAATCAGCTTAAGAAATGAGCACAATCCAATTTAAAGATGCTTGCATTACACTGAGGGGACCACGAATACAAAAGTTTAATAAACATTTTGTCTCAATTATATCATTCATATGAAAGTATTTATATTTCCAGCTTAAACAAAACGGTTACAGAACTTTGAAGATGATATCTGTTATAGGCTATTGTTTGGGAACGTTATAACGAAAAATTGTGTTGTTTCAAACTAGTTCCCCAAAAAATACAGAAAAACGTTCCATGCACATTGCATCCAAAATGAATGTCAACATCCCCTGATATTGATTTAATCATGAAACACATAAAGGAGGATAGGGTTTGTGTCCACTAGGTTTTAATTCCAAATAAAAGTAGCCTATTAGAATTGAAGATTTGTTAAAATTGCATTCCTGGTTCTTTTTTTAAGTGTACACGAATGACCATTTAGAATTTCCTTTTTTAAAACTTGAATCCAAAAACGATATTGCAATCAGCCTATAAAAAAGAGGCTGATTGCAATATAAGATAACTGGTAAGTAACGTTGCCGCTGTATTTTTTTCTTTTTAGTAACATACAATGAGTAATGTAGCCTAATTGTAAAAACTGATATGTTGCTCGCAATCAAAATAATTTATTTAAGATTAAAAAGTTGGCAATATTATTTTAAGGTCCATGTTTTGTGTTTGTTACATAGTATCAGAATCAACGGGAACACCGAGTAAACATCCGTCCATCATCATAACAGCACCGTCCAACGACGACCTCTTCGCACCGACAACAGACAAACCCCTTATCATCCGGGAGGCCAGACCGGGGGTTCCGATATATGTCGGTCGCTGGCCGTTTCCTTCCTCGAAAGCAAAGAGCCACTAAACGTAAGGTCACTTACATTTTCCTTTGTGAACGCTTAATATTTGATAGAGGCGACTGGCTTTTATTGGATGAAGCCTGGGCTATGTAGCCTAATGCAATAAAATCCTAAACGTATAACTTGTGTTCTTTTTTATTGCTAATTGCGCAGTCTGCTAAATGATTTTAAAAAAGTATAAATTATGTGCCTTGTCGATTGGTAAACTGATGTACGATCTATAATGTCGCCAAAATAATTGGAAAGCAACGGTTTTTAAACAAGGACGTGCAACTCAGGGAAAGGTTATGGTTGGCCAGGGCAAGATGCTGCAGAAATATTTGTTTTGTGTGGAGCTCTGTAGCTAACCTTACTTCCGGATAACATAATTCATTCAAATTTGGATCTGCTAGTCCAGGGTTTTGGGTCGCCGGGAAGAGTATGGAGCCGACGACGGACACGGACCCCGATCCTATCAAGCTAAAAACTCTCAGGCAGCCGGGAACATTTACAGTACCGCCGCAAGAGAGGGTGAGTGTGAATCCAGAAGGCTGCAGCGTGTTGGCGTCCTAAATTTGTGACGAAAGTTTCTAAACGGAAAAATGTTTTGGCGTTCTCGAGTGCAGTCGAAAAGTGCGTCACTGTTTGCAGACTATAATCGCTTCGGCCTCGAACGCCTTTGATTTAACCAGCTTAATAAAACAATGAGGTCATTGTCGTCAGGTCCAAGCATATCAGCGACACGCGGGTGGTTTGCGCGATGTCCAATCAATTAGCCGCGCATTCATCTCGTTGTCTGTCTGGCTATTAAAAGCTCTTCTGTGGGAAATCCTTAATGAAATCTTAGTCCGATTAGACCAATGAATGGAAAGGGCAGTTTAGGACCTGCATAAACCGGGCATGTTTGTTTTGTTCTTAGTAGTAGCCTGTTATACCAGGATTGACATAAATAGTCGCATCATTTTCTTACTCCGTTTAGCATTGTACGCTGTCCACTGAATAACATTTTGTTACCGCTTCTTACCATCCTGCAATTGGCATTTTGATAGCTGTCGAATATGTAGAAAAACTGGGCATCCAATGTGTTGCCTGCTAAATGAATAAGTGTTTGCCTTATTGTTGAAACCCATGCCTGTCACATAGGATTAAGTATATTACAGGTAGGGTATATACAGTTATGCGTGAACTGAACTGTGTTCTTGGCTATAAATAACTGTACGAAATGAGTATTGGATAAAAGCGTCTGCTCAATAAATGTAATATATCGCAGTGACAGATATGACAGTTTACACATTTAGTACAGTAAGTGAATGACATAGGATCTGTTTAGTATAGAGGTAATATATTAAGCTTTGTTTTAAAATAATCATTGACAAAAGTATTGAATTTTGGTTTTATTTAAAAAAAAAAAATTAATAATAATAATAATAATACTTCTGGTCTTTCTTGTAACCATGGTTGGTCTCCTTAATGAAGTAGCAGGGATCTCCATATTGATTGTGACTGATCTCTCTGGAGTGACTGTAACTCTGTGCTTCCAGGTGTTAATGTCTATGTGACATTGTGTTGTTGTTGTGTTTTCAGCTGGGCAGGTGCAGAAGTGTGAAGGAGTTTGAGAAGCTGAACCGGATTGGAGAGGGAACCTATGGGATTGTGTGTGAGTAAAGCAGACGGCCAATAACAGCCTGCGGATTATAGCCTACGTGCAAAACCAGGGCAGAGTTGAATCTGAACAAGCCCTTCCAAACATGGCCGTCCTAGGAGGACGCCAGGTGAACTTTCAACCTGTTGCGGAATCTGGTGCCCTGGCAACATGAATGAATCCTTCCACATACTAGTAGAGAATACAGTCTTAGCAACATGAGTAAGATCAGTGTAGATCTCAATATAGTCTCTACCTGGCCTATGCGCTTGAGAAAGGTACTTAACCTGCATTTCTTCAGTATATATCCAGCTGTATGAATGGATGCAATGTAAATTCTATGTAAAAGTTGTCCAAGTCGCTCTGGAGAAGTGTCTACTGAATGCTTGTAATGTAACACATGCAGACGTACCTGTACCTGAAATTCCCCTGCCCCTTGTGCAGATCGAGCCCGAGACACACAGACTGATGGGATTGTGGCTCTGAAGAAGGTCCGCATGGACAAGGAGAAAGACGGTGAGCCCGCCTGTCTTTAAATGGTAAATGGTAAATGGACTGCATTTATATAGCGCTTTTATCCAAAGCGCTTTACAATTGATGCCTCTCATTCGCCAGAGCAGTTAAGGGTTAGGGGTTGGGTGTCTTGCTCAAGGACACTTCGACATGCCCAGGGCGGGGTTTGAACCGGCAACCCTCCGACTGCCAGACAATCGGTCTTACCTCCTGAGCTATGTCGCCCTTTACATCGCTTTACATCATAGAATGGTGCCAGTCTCTACATCGGTAACTCGTGTAATCAGTTCCTGTTCTGGGGCGATGGTGACACTCTGGGGTGCTGCTGCTGTTTTGGGGGGTCCGTTTGCAGGGATCCCCATTAGCAGCCTGCGGGAAATCACCTTGCTGCTGCGACTCAGACACCCCAACATCGTGCAGCTGAAGGAGGTGGTGGTGGGGAGCCACCTGGAGAGGTAAAGAGGCACACACACACACACACGTACATGCGCACGCACACAGACACACGTATACACACATGCACGCATGCACACACACAAAAAGTACACACATCTTATGCACCCACATAGTTCACATACACACACACACACACACACACACAAAGTACGCACCTCAAAGTTACCCACAGAGGTACTGGCATGTCCACACACCTAAAACGCATGTATTTGTCTGTGGTGATCTCGCAGTCTGTTCCTGGTGATGAGTTACTGCGAGCAGGACCTGGCCAGCCTGCTGGAGAACATGCAGACCCCCTTCTCCGAGGCGCAGGTGAGCCTGTGGAGGCTAGCAGCGCTTCACACTCCTGCTTCAGCTGGGGCGAAAGCGTGTGTGTGGGGTCCAGCCCTCAAGGATGGCTGGAATAGGCAACTGGCTTTCACACTCCTGGCCTTTCTAAAGCCGCCTAGGGACTACAGGGGCATTTTTTACTTCCTTATTATGGAGTGACAGGGCTAACGTTTGTAACCTTTGTACTGTTTACTTTGGTAATTTTGGTAAGGTGTTGTTTCTCACTATGCTAAAGTTTGTGGGTAAAATGTAAGTGATGTGAGTGTATGTTCCCCCAGGTTAAGTGTATTGTTCTGCAGCTGCTAAGAGGACTGGACTACCTGCACCATAACTTCATCCTGCACAGGCAAGAGAGCTACCTTTCTGTCCCACAATCCCCTGCTCTCCCTCCCTTTCTGTCCCACAATCCTGTACTCTCTCTACACCATCTCCCACAATCCCCAGCTTTCTTTCAGATCAGCTCCACATCTTTAATTACAAGCACTATAGGGAGCTGATATTTAGAGCTGTGATGACCTGTGGTGTTGTGTTTATGTGTGGTGCAATGTTGATATCTGTGGTGTTCTGCTTCAGGGACCTGAAGGTATCCAATCTGCTGATGACAGATAAAGGCTGTGTAAAGATTGGTGAGTCCAGTGCATTGTGGGTAACAAGAATCTCATTAATGAAAATGAACCACGTTAAAGCTATGCAGTGGATCTGTGCAGGGAAGGATTGGGGTTGTTGAGCGGGTTGCAGTATTAAGCAGGTTATCTGAAGCTGCGGGCTTTCGTGCATGTATGTACTGCACGCGCGTGCGTGTGACACGCGTCTCTCTACGCAGCGGATTTCGGACTGGCCCGGGTCTACGGGATCCCACAGAAGCCCATGACTCCCAGAGTGGTGACGCTGTGGTGAGACTCTTACACTGCATCCCCCTGACCTCTACTTCCTGCTTCTCCCTGTTCAGCTCCACCCCTTCCTGTTCCTGTTCCTACTTCCCTCCTTCCTGTTCCTTCTTTTTATGCTTCCCCCCCCCCAGTTTAAAATGGTCAATCGTTTAATCGATCGTTTAATCACGCTCACTGCCGAGACCTCCGCTGTTGGTTATGGGATTCAAAACCAGACCGCGGGGCCAATCCGTGCACCGGATCAGTGCCTTAACAGCGTAAGCCACCCAGCAGCCACTTCCTGTGTCTCCCTGACAGTGCTGTTCTCTCTGCAGGTACAGAGCACCTGAACTACTCCTGGGGTCAAAGACACAGACCACTGCCATCGACATGTGGTGAGAGCACCTGTCAATCACTCCCTCACACCTGTCCAATCAGAGCCCATTCGATTGAGACGTCATACTTCACTGTAACTGCATTACCACACCTGATAGGCAGTTCTGTGCTCTATTTTTTTTTTTCTCCCAATTTGGCATGCCCAACTGCATATCAACGCTCATAACTGGACGCTCAGCTGTCAATTTGGGAAAGCGCAGACAAGCACAAGCTTTCCTTCCTGAGTAAAAGGAACACATTTCACATGGAGCCTAATTGGGACACTAACCCAGGGATACTCACTGGCCAGTAGTATTTCTGGTTTTCTTTTCTGCTTGATAGTTAATTGATTGATTCATGCAACTGATTGGCCAAATATAACTGTCAAAGGTGTAGATCTGCCCAGATTAGAGGCAAAGAATGAAAACCAGCAGTACTACTGGCCTGGAGGGCCAGATTTGCGTACCCCTGCACTAACCTGTTTCCGTGACTGCGTCGCTTCCTCGCTGTTCCTGGCTCACTTGGCCACGCCCCCTTCTTCCTCGGTCCCTCCCCCAGGGCCGTGGGCTGCATCCTGGCGGAGCTGCTGGCCCACAAGCCCCTGCTGCCGGGCAGCTCGGAGATCCAGCAGGTGGACCTGATCGTGCAGCTGCTAGGGACGCCCAACGAGAACATCTGGCCGGTGAGGACTGCGGCGCCCCCCTGTGGCCAGTACCGTAACTGCAGCCATTAGTGTTCTAGCTGCAGGCACCATTCCAGTAATGTGCACGATGACTCCCTGCAGTCCAGTGACCAGGGCAGTGCTCCTACCATTTTTTTTTGACGGTTGTGACGGTAACCACGTTTGTGTTGCCGTGTGACGTAGGGGTTCTCTCGCCTGCCGCTGGTTGGACAGTACAGTCTGAGGAAGCAGCCGTACAACAACCTGAAGAATAAGTTCACCTGGCTGTCAGAGGCTGGACTCCGCCTCCTAAACCTGCTCTTCATGTACAACCCCCAACGCAGGTAACCTGCGAATATGCACTCATTCACTAACACACACACACTCACTGACTCACCAAGTCAGTCACTCACTAATGCACTCACCAAGTCAGTCAGTCAGTCAGTCAGTCACTCACTCACTCAACAAGTCAGTCAGTCACTCACTCACTAATGCACTCACTCACCAAGTCAGTCACTCACTAACGCACTCACTCACTCATCACTGATTATTCTCTCTCTCTCAGGGCCACTGCTGAGGACTCCTTGGAGAGTTCCTACTTCAAGGAGAAGCCACTACGTGAGTGTGGGAGCGGGGCCCGGGGTTGAAACAAATAGCATCTTTCTTCCTACTTCCTGTCAGAAAACTTACCATTTCCTGTTTCTCTCTCTCTCTCTCTCTAGCGTGCGAACCAGAACTTATGCCCACCTTCCCCCACCACCGCAACAAGAGGATGGCCGTGGCCACCGTCGAGAACCAGCCAAAACGCAGCAAAGTGTGACCCCTGCCCCTGGGGCGTGCCGGACCCTCTGTACGGGATCCCCGGAGCGGATTGGGACTGAAACACGGGGCGGATACGGGCCTGCGTGTGTGCGCGCGACGCGGACCTCACCTGTATACACGCGCGTTTACAAGTGTTGTTGGCTAAGTGTTGAGTGCACCGGCGCTGAACGTTAGCATCGTTTGCGTTGGGCCTGTGTGCTGCATTTACAGGTAAAGGTTCAAGGACCAGTTTGCGCAGTGCAGGCTTTGGGGTCCCGTGCCCAGGAGGGGTCGTGTTTTCAGAGTTCTCCTACCCTCGCCTTCACTGCCGCATGCTGAGAGCCAAGTCCGGCGTCACACTCCACGCTGCGCTCGTTAGCATCTTAGAATGTGCAATACAGCGAATGGGAAACGCACCATACCAAGACAAAAATAAACGGTCATTACTTAGATCTCTACGTTCAATCGGTTTCCTTTTATTTTGTTCCCCCCCCCCCCCCTCCCCCTCCCCCTCCCCCAAATCTGAGGTAATTCTGTAACTGTGTAACTGTTATAATAAATTTGACATTTTACTGTAAGGTTACATGGCTATTGCAAATTTCAGAATGTGCTAAAACTTATGAGGAATTCAGTTTCACATAAGCAGCCACCCAAGGCCATGGCATTAAGTATTGTTGCAAACGAAAGGACATAAACGAAATAAGTTGATATTTAGCTATCATAAGCATTTTTTCTTTTTGCCAGTTATATAATAGCAAGTTATTTTTGTGTTAAATTGTGTCAAATAGAAAATAAAATTTTAAAAAAATTATTCAATGTCTGACATCTGTGTGGGAACAGCCGGACAAGCATAAATAAAGAACTGTTCGCTTGTTTCAGAATTCAGCAAGTTTTAATGAGGCCAGGTTACGCTGGTCGCCATAGCGACAGCAGAACGGTCTCCGTGGAGATCACACCATTCCAGATGAAAGGTACCATTAAATTTCATTGTACAGACACAGCAAGACAGGAGTGTTGGAGCAAATGAGACTAGAGACAGTAGAATGGCACAAAGAGCGGAAGTCGTGTTTGCCTGTCAGAGCTACTCCACATAATGTCTCACTTAGTGATGGCAGACTGAGGCTTCATCAGACAATATTTACATTTATAGCTCATTCTGGCTGTGTCCCTGTTCAAGTGGGTGGAGCTATCATGCATTATGACTGAACCAATCAAGAGTCTCTGCTAAGGAAAATAATCGTGATTGGTTTTTACCAGTTACTGATGCCAGAGAAGTAGCTCCACCCCCTACATGGTTCCACGAAGCCTCACTATCCCATCACTGGGGACCGGTAAGTACCATCACGGTGTTTTAGGTCATTTCAAAAATATTTTAACTGAGAAGCCTTTACTCATGTGGAGTAATTCTACCATGTGGTTGTGAAGAGTCGGGTTATGATGTCAGTTCAGTAGCTCAGTTTTTAGTAGAGTGCAGACTTACACACTTTAACTTTCATGCAGTGATCCTGTTTTAAAAGCAAATAAATAATAAATAATAATATAAATAAGTAATACTGCTCGTCTGATCCTGGACAGGACCCGGACAGATTGATCAATGGTCAGCAATGCTTCATGTGTGAATTATGAACTGAATTAATGGGACAAACTGAACACTCCTGGTCCAGGAGCACTTCCACATATGTGCACACAACATGCGCGCGCACGCACACACACACACACACACACTCACAAAACTATACACTCCTATCATTCTCAAAAATAAATTAAAAAAATGAAAAGCTACCTACTGGACAAACGAGTGAAGAGAGCCTGTCAGCGTGTGAACCTTGAGAAGGTGGCGGTCAGGTGAAAACCATGAAAGGCGGGACCCTCCTTTAGTCTTGCCGGCTCGGGATTGGACGGCCCACTTTGGGGCGGGACCTCTCTGGCCCCGCCCCCCTCAGCCCTCCTGCCCAAAGTCCTCGGTGAACTTCCTGACCTTCAGCAGGTCCTCTGTGTTCACTGTGGGGCGCGTGGTGGACAGCGAGCGCAGCATGTCCGACTGAAACACACACGCAAAGAGGTGTGTTAGACTGAAACACACACGCCTGCACACAGACGTGTGTTAGACTGAAACACACACGCCTGCACACAGACGTGTGTCAGACTGAAACACACACGCCTGCACACAGACGTGTGTTAGACTGAAAAACACACGCACACAGACGTGTGTTAGACTGAAACACACACGCACAGAGACGTGTGTTAGACTGAAACACACGCACACAGACGTGTGTTAGACTGAAACACACACGCACAGAGACGTGTGTTAGACTGAAACACACACGCACACAGACGTGTGTTAGACTGAAACACACACGCACACAGACGTGTGTTAGACTGAAACACACACGCACACAGACGTGTGTTAGACTGAAACACACACGCACACACACGTGTGTTAGGCTGAAACACACACGCACACACACGTGTGTTAGACTGAAACACACACGCACACAGACGTGTTTTAGCCTGAAACACACACACCTGCACACAGATGTGTCAGAATGAAACACACACACAGACGCGTGTTAGACTGAAACACACATGCCTGCACACAGATGTGTCAGAATGAAACACACACACAGACGCGTGTTAGACTGAAACACACATGCCTGCACACAGATGTGTCAGAATGAAACACACGCACATACGTGTGTTAGACTGAAACACACATGCCTGCACACAGATGTGTCAGAATGAAACACACGCACATACGTGTGTTAGACTGAAACACACACACACGCCTATCACGCAGAGTTTCTACTCGGATGTGTACGTGTACGTGTTTGCTCACCATGCACACAATGGGCTCCATCAGTTTGTCGCTTGGCACGTCCATCCAGGTCATCTCTATGGCTTCGGGGTCGCCAGGGGAACAGGGGGTCAGGAGGTCATCCACCATCACCGAGCTGTCGCTGCGTGACGGCCCTCGGACCTGCAGCCAGAACACAGCTTAAACCGCGTCTGCAGCCAAACACCCACATGATACACCAGGCTTATTCACGCCAAAACAAACCATACAGTCTGTGTGTGTGTAGTGTAGTATGTGTAGGTAGTTTTACAGTTTACTCCGTATATAGTAGTGTGTTTATAGTGTATAGTGTACAGTGTTAGTGTTTTACCTTTTTAAAGTGAGTGTTTATAGTGTATACATTAACTGTGTTTTACCTTTTTAAAGTGTGTGTTTATAGTGCATAGTGTATACTGTATATTAGCTGTGAGTGTTCTACCTTTTTAGTGAGTGTTTATAGTGTATCATGTATACATTAGCTGTGTGTTTTACCTTTTCAAAGTGTGTGTTTATAGTGTATAGTGTATACTTTAGCTGTGAGTGTTTTACCTTTTTAAAGTGTGTGTGTTTATATTGTAGTGTATACTTTAGCTGTGAGTGTTTTACCTTTTTAAAGTGTGTGTGTTTATATTGTAGTGTATACTTTAGCTGTGAGTGTTTTACCTTTTTAAAGTGTGTGGCAGACTGCACCTTCCTGACGGGCTGCATCAGGGCGTCCCGTACGATGACGCTGATGTCGGCGCCGGAGTAGCCGTCGGTCTTGTGGGCGAGCTCCCGCAGGTCCCCCTCGCTCAGGCTGTGCGGCGTGTTCCCCAGGTGCAGCCGAAACATCTGCGACCGCGCCGGCTCCTCCGGCAGGGGGATGTAGATCCGCTTCTCGAACCTGGAGCCGGCGGGACGCCGTCAGGAAGCAGGCACCGCCCGCTACCTCCCCCACCCACCACCACCCGCCCTCAATGTGTGCCCGTTCTGTGGCCCCGCCCCCCCTGCCCTCTGACCCGGCCGAACGACCCCTGACCTCCTGCGGATGGCGGCGTCCAGGACCCAAGGGATGTTGGTGGCTCCGAGGACGAGGATCCCGTCGTTGTTGTTGCCCACACCTGCCAATCAAGCAAGCATCGCAGTGTGAATGGCCACGCCTCCCGGTTCAGAGCGTTCCGATTGGTGAGGGGAGGGAGGGAGGGAGGGGGCGGAGTCTCTCACCCTGCATCTGCACCAGGAACTCGGTCTTGATGCGGCGCGCGGCCTCGCTCTCGTTCTCGTTGCGGGAGCCGCAGAGCGAGTCCACCTCGTCTATGAAGATTATGGAGGGCTTGTGCTGCCGGGCCAGCTCAAACAGGCTCCTCACCAGCCTGAGACACACAGGGGGAGAGGACAGAGAAAGGGTCAGGAGAGGGAGAGAGACAGAGGAGAAGGGAGAGAGTAAGAAGAGGAAGAGAAAGGGACAGAGAGAGACAGATGGTGAGGAGAGGGATGGTTAGAGGGCAAGAGGGAAAGAAAAGAGTGGCAGAGGATAGAGGGAGAGGGATAAGGAGGAGAAAGAAACAGGGATAGAGGGAGAGGGATGAGGAGGAGAGAGAAACGGGTACAGGGGGAGACTCACTTCTCACTCTCTCCCAGCCACTTGGACATGAGGTCGGAGGAGGAGACGGAGAAGAAGGTGGAGTTGTTGGCCTCCGTGGCGACAGCCTTGGCCAGGTAAGACTTCCCTGTTCCAGGAGGACCAAAGAGCAGGATCCCCCGCCACGGAGTGCGCTTACCTGAGACAAACACACACGCAAACATCATAAACAAGGACTTGTTTTTATTGGAACATGAATGTGTTTTATGAATAAACAGACAAAAAACTAATTCTTTGTACTTTGTGTGGATGGGGAACACCTGTGAAAGGTGTGTGGATTTGAGTGTTGTGGGCGGGGCTTACCTGTGAAAAGGTGTGGGAATTTGAGTGGTGTGGGCGGGGCTTACGTGTGAAAAGGTGTGGGAATTTGAGTGGTGTGGGCGGGGCTTACGTGTGAACAGGTGAGTGAATTTGAGCTGTGTGGGCGGGGCTTACCTGTGAAACGGTGTGCGAATTTGAGTGGTGTGGGCGGGGTTTACATGTGAACAGGTGAGTGAATTTGAGTGGTGTGGGCGGGGCGTACGTATGAACAGGTGAGTGAATTTGAGTGGTGTGGGCGGGGCTTACGTGTGAAAGGTGTGGGAATATGAGCTGTGAGGGCGGGGCTCACCTGTGAAAAGGTGTGGGAATTTGATGGGCTGTGGGTGGCCGGGGCTCGTATGTGAATTTGAGCAGTAAGAGTGGGGCTCACCTGTGAAAAGGTGTGGGAATTTGAGCTGTGTGGGCAGGGCTCACCTGTGAAAAGGTGTGGGAATTTGATGGGCTGTGGGTGGCCGGGGCTCGTATGTGAATTTGAGCTGTGTGGGCAGGGCTCACCTGTGAAAAGGTGTGGGAATATGAGCTGTGTGGGCAGGGCTCACCTGTGAAAAGGTGTGGGAATTTGAGCTGTGTGGGCAGGGCTCACCTGTGAAAAGGTGTGGGAATTTGATGGGCAGGATGACTGCCTCCTTCAGGGCCTCTTTGGCTCCTTCCAGTCCGGCCACATCGCTCCACCTGACGTTGGGCTTCTCCATGACAATGGCACCTGAGCAAGACCAAGGATCAGGTGTCAGGCTACCTGTACCACCTGGACTAGCAACGGTCAGGTGACCTGAAGGGTAATCTACCAGTGGCACTGCAGGCAGTATTCAGTGTACGTGTTGGGCTGTCTGACAGACAGGCTGCAATCAGGCTTACCCATCAGCTGCTCCTGCAGCTTCTTCCTCTCTGGGTTCTCACCCTCACTATCGCTGTCACTCCTGGAAAACACGTATGCACAAATGCACATGTAAACGCAGATGCACAAACACACACACAGGTTCACACGCACATACAATGGAGTGCTTAGCACAGTGCAAATAGTGTGCTTGCTTATAGTGTGCGCAGTGTGTGTAGTGTGCAGGTATGGCATTCATAGTGTGTGAAATGGGTCAGAGTAGTGTGTGAGCAGCGTGTGAGTAGCGTGCAAGCAGTGAGCAAGCAGTGTGCAAGTAGTGTGCGAGCAGTGTGAGTAGTGTGCGAGTATGTTCTGAGCTAGTAGTGTGCGAGTATGTACTGAGCTAGTAGTGTGTGAGTATGTACTGAGTTAGTAGTGTGCAAGTATGTACTGAGCTAGTAGAGTGTGAGTATGTACTGAGTTAGTAGTGTGCAAGTATGTACTGAGCTAGTAGAGTGTGAGTATGTACTGAGCTAGTAGTGTGCGAGTATGTACTGAGCTAGTAGAGTGCGAGTATGTACTGATCTAGTAGTGTGCGAGTATGTACTGATCTAGTAGAGTGTGAGTATGTACTGAGCTAGTAGAGTGTGAGTATGTACTGTGTAACGCGTTTATGCCGTACTTGTCATTGTTTTGCGCCTCCTTCACAGGTTTCTTCCCGTGCGGCTGCTTCTCTTTGCTCTTCAGGTAGTCCTTGAGCTTCTCGGCCCGGTCCAGGTACTGCACGCACTTCCCCCGGATGCTCTCCTTGGACTTATCGCTGTGCGCCTCGTCTGCGTGCACCCCAACATCTTTACTTTACAAACAAGTTCAACCCATATCTGCAGGCCCACAAGCAGATATGCATGAACAAAGCATCGTTTCATTCGATGCTCTCTGTGTCCGGACCCAACAGCTCTACATCAGTGTCCACCGGTCATTCACAGCATAGCCGAAGGAGTCCTGAACACACACTGACCAGATATTACTGCTTTTGCTGGACTTGATGTCCAGGGTGTATGTGTAGTGTTGGTATTTTTGCAGGTTACAATGAGGATATTCAATGTACTGATCAAAGTTAATCATGGATCCAAAAATGACAGTTGTGCAAAACATAACTACCACTTAAATGTGGTCCTCAAAGTAGAACTGATTCATAGCTGGTACTCCAAATCTCACATTGAATATGAATTATGATGAACTCAGAACTTGTTTCCACTTCTGTCAGTTGGACAAAATCCTTCAGTGATTTGTCAACCTCACATCGGCGGCCATCAGGGATTGCCTGGCGGTTGCTTATTCGTGTGTGCACAAAGGAAACGCTCTATGCTTACATTTAATGGCGTGTAAGAAGTACTCGACCGCGTGCTGGTACAGACGCAGGGCCTCCTCATAGTTCTTGGCCTTGTCCTCTTCGGTAGCTTTGGTCACGAGATCGATAGCTTTCTACATGAGTGAAAAATACACACACATCCCAATCAACGTTACCACGAGTGGGGATTCAAACATTTCAAACAGAAAATCTAAAAGCGTCAATTCCTGAAAATATGCACTGTAACCCATAACTGACGTTGTTGGTAATTTATTTATTAGGCAATACTTTTGACTGCTCATAATTCAGAAAAATTCTGAATGACCAACTGCCATACATTTGTATTGATTTAAACAATAGTTTAACAGTAAAAAACTTATATCTAGCCAATAGCGTGTTACCTTATTTTGACCATTTCACCGAAAACGTAGAGATTCGCAATACACAAGATACTGAATTTCCATGTAACGTAGCCAAGGGAGAAATTAGACATTGAGGACCTTGGCTACAGTTCAACATAAAAACCATAGCTATCTATGCTAAATATCATTGCAAATAAACTGTGCAGTAGAAAAGCATGATATCAATAACGACAGCTTTCAAACTACAGCTAGCTAAATAGATAGTTAATAACCAAACGTTAACCATGAATAAATTAAATATTAAGCGACCTAATCACTTTAAATTAATGACTGTGACTCAGAAGTTCACCAACAGAACTGATGCAGGCATTGCTCGCTTGCTATCTGACGAAGTTGATAGGTAGCCTAGCTTGCTCCCTTTTTAGGCATTATCGATTACTACATTGCTCTTTACAACAGCATGTGAAATCGTAAACATACATATAGTTATATAAACATAATAGCAAGAGTATCACTGGATATTGTTTTACGCCAGCTAACGATGAACATAGCCAGCAAAGTGACTGCAATTACCTGTAATGTAGACGTTGTCATTTCATCTCACGCTTCTGCAAGAATTCTCCTGGATCCCTGATATTTTGAAGTCGGGAAAAACCCTTCCGTTATGTTTTAATAATTGTAAATCCTTAGAAAGGGGGCGGTGTTCCGCAGCAAACGGCCTAAGCAAGCGTGAAACCATAGATACTTAAAAATGTGTTGTTTGTAGCAGAAGTGCTGCCCCCCACTGGATATCATTAATAAAACAATTACATTTTTGACGCACGTTCGACTTTTGTAAACGGTAGGAAATGAGCACACCATCCAGAGGGGGAAAAGCTCATTGTGAAAGATTTTATGACAGTTTCAGTTCTGATAAGACCAGTGCCTCCTCCTCCCCCCGTTTCCTGCTTTCCTTTCTGTTTGGCTCACCATCCCGCAGTCTGCTAGTAGTGTCCCACTTTTCATTCCCAGTCAAGTTGTCTCTGGGTCAGCTGTTGAAGTCTCACATCTCACAGGTCAAACAACACTGACTACCCTGTCTTCACGTAGAGAGGCGTCATCTAGAGCAGTGACCAGTGTGGAGCAGCAGCCAGTGTGGAGCAGTGGTGAGAGTATCAGCCCATACGCGACGTAGCGAGGATCCACACATAAAAACTCAATGTATTAATAGAAAGAGTTGCCAGGCAACCCATAAGTTTTGGTAATGATGGCACTGAGGTGAGTCTGAGACTGAAGGCATAAATATGCTGTTAGGAGCCAATCAGGAGCAGGTCAAAATATGAGGTGTTTGTGCAATTTGTGTGCGTGCGTGCGTGCGTGTGTGTGTGCACGCACACACCTGTATTTGTGCTTGAATGTGTAATTGTGCATGTGTACAAGTTGTGTGTATGCATACGTACCTGTGCAAAAGTGTTTGGACATCAGAATGCAAAAGTGGGTTAGGATTTGACGGGATGCATTTGAATGAATCTGACATTTTAAAATTCTATGGCCAGTTGAGAATAATATTTTAACAAGCCAGTCCTCACTTTCTTTCAGTTTATATAATGCCTCTGTTGTTTTTCATGCTTTCAGGCAAAAAATAACATTATCTATTATCTCTTAATCATGAAATATATTATAAATGGCTAATTGGCCCTCATTCATGAGTGTTCATGATAAGAAATAAATATAGATTTGTCTTCATTTTATGTCACTAAGAAAGATTCAGATTGTTAGTTCTCAATAATCCATCTGTCAAACAGGCAAATGTTTGAACAACTGAATATTCGGACTCAGCGCTGTTCATGTTCACAACCTCGAGGTGGGTGACAGCCAGAAGAGGAGAGGGTCAAAACATAATGAGCATGCAGCGTAATGTTAACCTGTTTGTTTGTTCCTTCATTAACTTGTGTTGTGTTCATTTGTGTATTCGTTCATTCACAATCTGCGTAGAAAATAAGTGCACAGAAAAACTGGTAAATCAAGACATTTATTGCAACGTAATCCCAATCAAAACAAAAAAAGTGTAAAATTATACATAAAACGTTGTGTACCATTTTTGATGCTGGAATCTCTGGAGATTATTATTATTTGACATCAAGCTGTGTGTTACTAGAGCTGGCAGACAGGCAGACTTGGTCACGTGACTATAGATGAGTCGTGGTGTTAAACCAGCTCAAACCGGTGCATCAAGAGTCCAACTTGCAGTCAAATCTGCTGCTTGGTAGTAAATTACACGTGCAAAACGACACATGGCTAATGATTCCAGCATGGATATTCACAGTGACTAAGAAGCTGTACGTCCTTACGGCTACAGAACAGTAAAATGTGACATGCAAATAATACCTGGAGAACCAGTACCAGCACTAGGCAGACTGGCATTTAGAGAAAGCAGTACTGGGTAGACTGGCATTTAAAGGAAGCAGCACTAGGCAGACTGGTATTTAGAGAAAGCAGAACTGGGTAGACTGGCATTTAAAGGAAGCAGCACTAGGCAGACTGGTATTTAGAGAAAGCAGAACTGGGTAGACTGGCATTTAAAGGAAGCAGCACTAGGCAGACTGGCATTTAGAGAAAGCAGCGCCTGGCAGACTGGCATTTAGAGAAAGCAATGCCTGGCAGACTGGCATTTAGAGAAAGCAGCGCCTGGCAGACTGGCATTTATAGAAAGCAGCGCCTGGCAGACTGGCATTCAGAGAAAGCCGTGTTGGGCAGACTGGCATTTAGAGAAAGCGGCGCCTGGCAGACCGGCATTTAAAGGGGAAGAACGGTAAAACTGAAAAAAGGAAAAGCGCTTCATACAGCATACACGAATCTCCAAACAATAAATAGCACACTCCGGTGAATATTACATTCTACACGCATAACCAGTCAGAATAGTTAAGCCTCCTCCACGCAACACTGCCTCGGCAGCTTAAAGGAGGAACAGGTTTCTGTCAGTTTGAGAGGGATCGCTGCAGCACCGAGGCGCTGGCGCGCTGAAGAGGAGAGCCAGGTGCCGAGCACGTGCAGCGCGTAGCCTGTGCAGCGTGAGGGGCGCGACGGGAGCGCGTCTCCCGCCGTTATCAGGAGAGAGGCCCTCGGCGTGGGCGCGAGGGGCCAACGTCCAATCGGGCTCGCCGAGCTGCCGCCTTTCGCCCTCGTCGCGGAAAGCCTTTCGTCCCGGCTCTCCGGGGGGGGGGGGCGAGGTCACTTCCTGTCGAGGAGGCTCACGCGCTCGCACGCGGCTCGGGCCGCGCAGGTCGCACGTGCCGTTCCCCCTTGCCCGACACGCGCTGACACACACACAACAACAGCTGGAACCCCGAAAATGGAGAGCGTTCCACCCCCACCCCACCCCACCCCCATGCAGGACCCCGTCCTGGGCCCTTAACGTCTCCCACATGGACCCCTTTCTGACTGGAATGTAACAGCGGGTGGAACTTATGGAGAAAACACGAGGGAAGCATTACCAGCGCGAAAACGGGTCAGCCTGTGCCAACACGTGTTCTCGTACAAAGCCTTCTTCAGTCTATACATTCACGAAACGCACATCTCGCTCACTTGGCTGCCTTAAGTTAACTTCACACATCGTTCCTTCCAAAAAATTGTACAATATTTCAGTCAAGGTGTGTATTTTTCAAAAAGGACTGTGGTAAAGAAAATGGAAATATTTGTTCGTCATGGTTCTTTTTTTTTTTTTTTTTTTTTTTTTTTCACAACAACCAGTAAATGACTGGTGACAAAAGTTTTGGTTGACTTGTTTGGACCTGACGGTCTTGAAATGACAAAATGCAGCTGACCCCAGAAGAGGGGTCGCCTACAGTACCTCATCGCCAAAACATCGCCGGTTTGTGGCTTATCCACAAATCCCAGCATCCACCATGGTAGACCCTTCATTACCCATAAATACCATTGACTTCAATTCCTTCAAATCACTTTCCATATTGGTATCACTGTCAATATGGGAAGACAGTGTAACCACATTGACACATGTAATTACAACACATGCACACAAACACACACACACGCACATACATGTATTTACTCAGGGCTGTGAGCTCAGGGCGTGTCAGAGAGGAGGGGGAGGGGATCAGTGAAAGACCAATTGCTTTGATGGTAAGTTTTTAGGGGGCGGGGCAGAAGAGGTGGGGAGTGGGTGTGTCCAGAGGTTCCACAGTGACATATAGAGCTGTTGTGAAATTAACCCAGCACCAGCCCCGCCCACTTCCCCTCACTCTACACCCTCTATAAATAGACCAGGACACAAATCCACCGCAGGACCCCCCCTCCCCCCCCCACTCTTAACCTCCCCCGTGTCCCTGTAAACGAGGCCGGACACGCCTCCTTCCTAATGATCAAATCCCTCTAGTCATCACCCACTCTCATCCTAATGATTAAATGTTTTATTACTGCCACGCCCCTTCGCCCCTGACCCCCCCCCCCCCCCCCCCCCCCCAGAGACAGGTATGACATCACAGATACACTGTGTCCCGTTGATAGAGTATTTGGTTGCCTTGGAAACTCATTGGACGTGACACCAGTGCAGAGTAGGCTGCACTGCAGTTTGCTACTCACGCCTTCTCCACCAGGGGGCCCCACATCCTACCAGCAGCACCCAGGAGGATCACAAAGGGCAGGAGACATTCTACCGTAGGGTGTCACACAACCACACACAGACACACACACACACACACACACAACCACACACACACACACACACACAGATCGAGTCAGACCGCATGCAGGTGGCACGCAGCGTTCTTCACGGACGCCACAGAAAGAACGAAAATTCAAGTTCGGCAAAATACCCCGTCACCCCCTCTCTCTCCCCCCACTCACACAACCCCCTCTCCCCACCCCCACCCCCACCCAATCCCCCCCCCCCAACCCTTTCACTCCCCGGGGGGCGGGGGCGGGGGGCCGGTTTTGGGTGGGAGCCAGCTGAAGCGGTAGCCCTGCCGGGGCAGCAGCAGGTCCAGGTCCAGCTGCCTCTGCTCCTCCTCGCTCTCCACGGGCCGGTAGCCCAGGACGTCCATGGCGCCGCGGCAGAGCTCCTGGATGCGCCGCACCTTGGCGTGGGGCAGGGCGGAGCGCCAGGCCTGCGACACGTCGGCGGCGTTGCGCTCGGTGATCTGGAAGGCCTCCTTGCGCGTGCCCTTGCCCTTGCCGTGCGTCACGCGGTAGATCCAGTCGCGCAGGCGCTCGCTCATGCGCAGCCCGGCGAAGTCGTAGACGGCGCGGATCTCGGCCAGCGGGTCGCGCACCACGTCCTCGTAGCGCACCAGCCGGTAGCGGCCGCGCAGGAAGTCGGGCGGCTTGAGCGCCGCCGTCTCGTGGATGCGCACGTGGCTCCGGCACACCTCCTGCAGCACGCGGTACTGCGGGTCGGCCAGCGCCGCGTCGCCGCGCTCCAGCACCAGCGCGTTGTCCCGCGTCAGCGCCTTGGCCGACTGGTCGCGGGAGCGCGCCACCGCCCGCGGGTCCCGCACCAGGTGCACCACGCGCACGTCCAGCGCCGGGTCGCGCAGCAGCGGGTAGAGGGGCTCCAGGTCGAAGAAGCGCACCTCCTTCAGCACCACGTGCGAGTAGCTGCGGCAGGCGCGCTCGGCCCCGCCCAGGCCGCGCGCGTCGCAGCGCCGCTTGCACTCCGTCTCGTTGCTGAAGGCGTCGCGCGGCGTGAGCGGGCAGGCGGGCGGCGAGCAGAGGGCGCGGCTGTGGCTCCACATGAACAGGTGCGACACGTTGCGCTGCGCCGGCGTGTAGGACTCCAGCACCGACAGGTCGCACTGGAAGACGCTGCGCACCAGGTCGCGCACCGCCATGCGCAGCGCCCAGGCGCCGGGCTGCCGCAGCGTGGTCCACACGTGCCAGCCCGGCTCCATCAGGTAGAAGACGTCCGGGTGCTGGCTGAACACCTGGCCCAGGAAGGAGGAGCCCGAGCGCCACGACGACAGGAGCAGCACGTGCACCTTGCCCTCGGCGGGCGGCGGCTTGGCCGACGGGAGCAGGCGCCCGTACCAGCCAAAGAGGAGCACCACGGTGACGCCCTGCAGCAGCACCAGCGTCACCAGGGCCGGGGCCGTCAACCTGCAGCGGGGCATGCTGGGAAACGGAGGAGAGCGGAACGTCGCCATGACAACACATTCCGTCACATACATTTACAGATGCACGCACATGCATGCATACAATGGCATCGATACACAACGCTCACCAAATTTGTGCATGCTGCAATAAGTTCAGATCCAGTTTTTCACTTTTTTTTCTTTGTTTTTTGGATAATTTTTCCGTCTTTTCTGCACCACTACTCTGCCTGTTTGGCATTTCTAAAATGGCCCATATTGAAAATCAGAGGGAGAGTTGCGGGAGAAATGTTGCTGTATGAATGACCTCTATGTTCGACAGCTTTTAAAATACCAGCAACTCAGCGCCTGTCATACTAACCTTTACCACCAGATGGCATTGCATCAACAAAACAAAGAGGTACTTGTTCTTCGCGAGCCCTGGTCCTAAACTTTAAAAATATTGTTTCGGAACAGAACGTTAAATTGAGAAGCATTTCCATTTTGTTTTGCTTTTTTTCCGTCAAGCCCCAAGGACTGGAAAACAGCACACTAAACATGTCTTGTAGACCCATGAACAAATGCACAACTGAAAATATATTAAGGAATCCTTTTTGTGTATTTGAAAATATACTGCATTTATGTCAGTTATATGAATTACCATATGTATAATTACGGAATCTATATAAATACACACAAAGTCTTTATTCATAATTCAAGTAAATTATGAGCTAACTCTTATACTGGATGCCATGGATGTCAGATCGGGGTCAAATATGTATTTGTTTTGGATTCAAATACTTTTCTACACTTTACTGATCTTGTCTGGTGTATTGAAACCAATGAAATATGCTCAAAAAGTGCAAACCCCGCCTTCTGGTCATACTGGCAGGCTCAATTACACCAGGCAAGATCAATAGAGCACAGAAAAGTATTTGCATCCAAAACAAATATGTATTTGACCCAGGTCTACCATTTATTCATATTTAACACTGTAGTGTGTCTGTTATATGACAATATCAGAATCAGCAGCCATTTTATTCAAGAGAGCTCCCTTTCACCCCGGTCAAAGTGCATACTTGGTTTTCAAATGCTTTAAATGAGGTGAACAATTAAATCATGAGTAGTTGCTGCTAGGTTTTTTGCCAAATCTAATAAGGTTTCAGCAAGCTATGATCTGCATTAACCCACTGGAACATTTTGTACTTTCGGGGGGAACAATAATTCCATACAGTAAAAACATGGATGAGGGCCAAGCTGCAGTGAACAAAGCCCACTCTTCTTGAAAATGTGGTGTGAGGCACCAGCCATTCTATGTAAAACTGAAAAGATTTGGGTTCATTGTGTGTTCTGGTCCTATATTTCAGGTCCTGAAAGGGTTAACACCGAATACAGACAGTGAAAAGCAGTCCACATATATACAGTCGAAGCCAGGACATAAACTAATCTTAAGAGCCTCATATATCAGTGTGTATGTGTTCGTGTGTGTGTGTGTGTGTGTGTGTGTGTGGCAGAGTGTGTGCTTACATGTGAGTTGAGAGCAAGAGATATACGTGCGCACACACACACACACACACGCACACACAAGCGCGCACACACACACACACACACACACTGCCCTCTCGAACGCAACCCCTCACCCAGAGAGAATGTTAAACTTAATGGGCCTCGGTCCCCATAAGGCTCTAAATAAATAAATAAAGGTGTTCTTTGGGGTTGGCGAATAACCAAACCCAAGGTGTGCGCAATGCACAAGGGGGGGGGGGGGGGGGGGGGGGGGGGGGGGGGACACAGCGGATTGCGTTTCATGCCAGTAATGCATTTTGAATGGAAAAACTGAATTGCACTGACAGATAGCGAGACAGACTCCCCAGAGCGCACTGCAGTTAAGCGCGTGGGACGCCCGCGAGCCAAGTCATGAGAAGAGTCCTCTGGCACAGATGCTGACTAACTCATTAACACCACTAAGACAGAGCACACGCCATCTTCATACCAGCAAATGGTAAAGGGACTGCATTTATATAGCGTTTTTATACAATTGATGCCTCTCATTCACCCATTCACATTCACACACACACACACACACACCAATGGTGAAAGGCTGCCATGCAAGATACCAAACAGCTCATTGGGAGCAATTAGGGGTTAGGTGTCTTGCTCAGAGACACTTCGACACGCCCAGGGCGGGGGATCGAACCGACAACCCTCTGACTGCCAGACAACTGCTCTTACCTCCTGAGCTATGTCGCCCCCAGCAAGTTCCCTCTGGGGGAAAAAAAAAAAACAATTAAGCTCTTTGTAATTACAATTAATCTCAGAGAAACCAAATTATGAAACCAATCAGAACATCTTATCTGTCATCTCAGAATGATGCAGCCATAACACAAAACAAACAGACTGTACACAAGCGGAGTACCTCTACTGTCCGTCGCGAAGCAGAGACAGATCCTCAGCCACTACCGGCTCTGGGCACACAATGCTGAAAAAGAATAAGACACAGACAAAAAAATAAAAATAAAGGTTACCAAAAGGACGAATGAGTATGTGCTCACTGAAAGACAGGAGGGTGCGGACAGACGTGCACTTCCTCATTTATTGCACAAAATAAAGGAAAAGTGTGTTTCTTATTCACGATTTCAATGTGAATACTGTTAGGCCCTACTTCCCCAACTCCGGCACAAAATACCTCAGTAGGCCCTAAGCTGAGGGATCATTTCTAAAATTATTTTTCTGTTGATTTATTTTCCTGTGCATTACCCTCCTGAGACCCGGCAGAAAAGAAAATAATTTTTTTTGACATAATGCAAGTGTCCTGGATGACAAAACATGTTGCCATGAAAATGTTTTCAAAAATATCATTTACAGCCCCTACGGGACAAATGTGTGCGTGCGTGCGTGCGTGTGTGGGATACATGTACCCCCCTAAATTAACCCCCTAAGACCCAGCAATTCATATTTGTCCCATAGGGGATGTAAGTCTCTGGTCTTAATCTCAAGAGCCGTTATATTCTACTATGCTGAAACCTACACTACAAGGGGCATTCAATAAAAACAAAATTATATTTTTGAATGTATGTGTATGTGTGCATAGAGAGAGAGAGAGAGAGAGAGAGAAGAGAGAGAGAGAGGAGTGCAGCAGGAGGATTAAAATGGGTACAATGACACAGCGAGTATAGAATGAGCTGCAGATCGTGTCTCTATTTCCCACACAATGGGAAAAAGGAAGAGAAAAGGCTGAAGGCCCTTTCGGAACATTCCAGCAATGTTCCCGCAACGCTCCTGAAACATGACACCGTGGGGCCCGCAGAGGTAATGGAACAGGCCCAAACACCACCTGGCCCACCCCCACCGCCACCCATACCCATACCCCCGGGGCCCCAGCAAACTGCGTGAGCTACGGCACCCTTATACAGAGCTCACAACTTGAGACACACACACACACACACACACATATACACACACGCACACACATCTACGCACGCACACACACACACATATACACACACGCACACACATATACGCACACACACACACACACACACACACATATACACATATACACACACACATACACGCACACATATGTGCACACACACACACATACACATATGTGCACGCACACACACACAAATATGTGCATGCACTCACGCAGATATACGCGCACGCACACACACATATACGCACACACACACACACACGCATACACACACACATATGCACGCACACACGTACACACATACACGCATACACACACACAGATATACATGCACACACACACACACACACGTGCACGCACACACACACACAAATATGTGCACGCACTCACACATACATTAAGACACACACACACACACACACACACACACACATACACATGTACTCTGGGGCACACCCCCTCAAAGAAAATGGGTCTGGATTTTGGCTGACAGTATAATCTATACCATACTGTATACATAAAGGAAACGAATATGGTTTCCATTACTGTTCAAATCTGTTATAAAACATTCTGTCCTCACTGTCGTACAGGGAGTTTAATTCATAAGTATTTACTGTTGCTGGTCTGGTGAAAATGATTAACAGAAGTGTGTGTTTGTGTGTGTGTGTGTGTTAGAGAGAGAGAGAGTGTGTGTGTGAGTGAGTGAGAGTATGCGTGCATGCGTGTGTGTGTGTGTGTGTGTGTGTGCGCGCGCAAGTGGGTAAGCGTGATAGTGTGTGGTTACTCTGCGAGAGGAACACTGGCCGGGTGTTTCCTGGTGCTGTCGCCCTACAGGGCAAATTTCTGAACAGCTGACTCACTGACCAACGGTCATCCCACCCCCCAGAGCACAACCGTTTAAATTAAACACACAGCCTCCATCGCTGTGTACATCCAAGCCTCCATCTGAATGGTAAGTGTAGCCATATAAACAACAGGAGCAAACTGTCCATTTCCCAAATCATCCGGAGGAGGCGTGTTCTGGTTTGGCGGGGGTGGGTTATTAGAAAGTCAGCCAATGGTCGAGGAAGACTGGTGATTAGGGGGGTGATTTGGCCAAATACACCCTGACCATGGCTGAGTTTACACTGGTTCACCTAACCTCAGGGGCATTCTTGTCACCTCAGAGGGGACCAGCCCCTCCCTCTGCCCCTAAACACTTTGTTATTAGGGTCACAAATATGCAGTAGGAAATGTTTACTTTGAGACTGCATGGAAGGGCACGATTGTATGATCGTGATTATGTCAGGGCATGACTCCTCGGCATGACTATGCGTACATTGCGCTATTCATTTCAATGAGTACAGTAGCGCGTGCGTATACATGCGATATGCACAAGCGTAAAATCTTCCACTTGGTCCATAGTGGCTCGTGAGTTAACCGCAGGTAACAGGTCGCGCGCGGGTTTGGGACAGTCAGACGTTTAAAGGTACTTTTCAAGTCTCCGGTGCCCCAGATGTAAACAGAAAAAAATGCCACGCCCACCCAGAGGTATACATGAAGGTGAGAGCAAGTTTCCGTGCGGGCAGTTCTGCCGGTAATGTCTGATTTCAGCGCCCACGCAAATAATTACCGAAGGTCTTGATTTGGAAATTCTGTATTGATTAGGTCATGTGTTCCAACGTATAATCATCGATGCGTCTGAAACATTTAAGTCAACATTCTACTTGGTCTGGACTTGCTTTACGGCTATTATGGCTACTATTTACAGTCATGGAGTCTAAGGTCTGTATATGGGAATCATTTTAAAGGCTGGAGCGCGCACTCATAACTCACAGAGCGCGACGCGTTACGTAAGTCGGGGGGGGGGGGGGGGGGGGGGGGGGCGGTTAAACGGAGTCGGTGAATGAGTGAATGACCATACCCGCAGATTCAAAGCAGCGGCTGAATAACTTTTTGTCCTGTCCATTTGGAATGCGGTGACGTATCACAGACCAAACTTCCTCTCTCTTCCAGGCCTCTCGAAATTAATTAATATTGATCCAACAACACCTTCTAATAATAATAATAATAATAATAATAATAATAATAATAATACATTCACATAAGTTAAATACAACAATTAGTAACCTGTAATAACACAGAGGTAAACCCCCTTGGTTTAATCTCATTTTCAGAAATGCACTTTTTTTAAATAAATCATTTCTACATTCCGATTCGAATTGTAGATTGTTCAGTATACATTGTAATGTGCACGGTGTAGAGTTATATAGGGCAGTTAATTGTGTTATGCAATTTGTACATTTAGATATAATCATGAATGACAGGTGTGCAAGGAGCATAATGGTCTGGGTTATTATTTCTTCTGTGGGTGTATGTTACTCCGATAGGAACGGGGAAAGGTGAGCAGCAATTAAGGCTTCGACCTTAAACTCAAAGGCGGAGGTCCGCAAACAAACTTTCTCTACTCTCTACAGTTAATCTTACCGTAGCTCTTGTTCCACTTAAAATGTGTAGGTATGCCGTGTTTCGTCCCGATGTTGATGGTTAAACGAAAAGAAAACCGTTCAGTGTTGCTTCACGGTCAGAACCTGAAGATGGCACACGGCCCGCTGTCGCCACGCATTGTTCAGTTTAACCACACACATCAGCGCAACATAAACTCCAAATTCATAATTAACCAAAATAGGGAAAACGCCAACAACTGAAAACAACGGTCTACTTACTAGTGCCTGCACGAAAACGTTTGTTTTCCAAACGAACACCAACACGAATTAGGAACCACGCTCGCGAAGTACCTACCGATGCCATTTGTTTTCACCCACCGTTATTAAAAGGAAACGCGGAGAAACTTACCTCTTGGCGTACGTGTTGGGAAAGGACCGTGGCTTTGGACAAACGAAAGAAACTGAGATCAATGTTCCGGAGTTTCAGACGAGTACTCTTGCGGTGCACCTGGTTAACTCCCGGTTTGCAAAAGCACCCAAATCCAGGGGAGAGCTCGTCTGTTCAAAGAATGGCTTTGAGACGTGGCCACGACCTGCCACTGGGTATCTGAGAGAGAGAGAGGGGGAGGGTCGATGGACAGGAGGGTGGCAGAGCAGGAGGAACTGTAAGTTCTGTTTTCTTTTTCTTGTGTGGCTCATACTCCTTATACACCATTTAACACATTGTATTATAACAGACAATACACGCTCCGGTTTTTTTTTTTTTTGCTGCCTTACTCGTCTTTACGCATGGGCTTTTTGATAAGTGAACTTCAAAAGGTACGCTATTACAATTTAATGTCGCTTCCACAAAGTAAGAGTTTGATAGAAAGCAACGATTCGGTGATATCGGTGTGCGTAAAATCATATAAAAAGGAAGAAAGGTGTGTCTTACAATGACTTCCAGCTGTCCTTGATAGCCGTGCTGTAATCATCCAATGGATAGGCTACAATCCAATTTATCATTTAACATTAAAAAAATATATATATAAACAGTGGGACCACGTATGGTGCCCAACTATAAAATCCCCACTAACACTAAATACTGAGCTACCTGAAAAGTAGCACACCTTCCGGAGTACAATGGATTACATGAAATAAAGTTTCGTTTCTCCACCGTATTCCCAGAGGTGCAGTGATCTCAGTTGTTGTCCGGGCGCCAGCTGAACATACACTTGAGAGACAAGTCAGCGTGAAAAGTCAGTCAGCGATTGGTTCATCCTAATCTCCTCTTCGATATCGCAGGTCGAGCAGAGACAACGGAGAGCAAATTAGTACCTGACTATAACTTACATAACCATCAATAAAACAAACGGTTCACCACACCGTTTGTTCCTAACGACTTGGTTCCTGACGTCTGTATGCTTTCTCTCAGGCATTATGGTATGGCAGCAACGACGTTACCAATCCGATCGTTTTCCAAATCTTACACTACATGCAGAGCAATTTATTTGTTACATTTGCTGCAAAAATGTGCATTTTCAGAGTGGACGGTGCGTACCGACACTGGAGTAAAGTCCTGATTTCAGTGCATGTCGTCTGAACCCATGCCACCAACAAAATCAAGAAGCCAGGAAGGTCGGATAACAGATTCAGGGTTGCTACCCTTCCCGGTTTTACCTGGATTCTACTTTTTTTTTTTGAGCGACTGTCCCGGAAAATACATTTTCTCCCTCGGCACATGAATCGTCCCGGTTTTTTTATTTTTATTTTGGTCAACATTTGCTTTTAACTTTTAATGGCATAGTTTCCGAGAAAATCTTATTTAATTTCCCTCTACTGTTTTTTCGTTTTCTTCCTAGTTGTCTTTATACATGCAATGCTGTTGGTTAAAAAAAAAAAACTAAGCAAAGATTTGGGTAAATCAAAGCAAAGATTACCCACGGCTATACTTTTATTTGATTGGAAACCAAACTCCAGTTAGCCGGAGGCTGCAGTGTAAAGTATATGGCATACTGCAATAGTCATATGTCAATTATAAATCTTTTAACAGTCAGAACCATGATTCTAATTGTAAGATAAAGTACAACTGAGTCACCACATAGGACTTCAAAGTTACCTAAATTAACACACCTTTGTACAAGCTGCTGTTGTGTATGTGAAACTGTACTCTTTTGTCTTGACCGGAACAGAGTTAAAGACAGAAATACACAATGCACTGGGAGGAGAAGAAAAAATAGTCCAGTAGGTGAACACACACACAAAATATTATTACAATTAGTAATATACTCTCAACATTTTCACAACAACATACACTCACACACACAGACACACGGACATAGACAAAAGCACGCACTCACGTGCACACACACTCTCACTGTAAGGACCACGCTCAGTGCAAGGTTGCGAACGCTGCGCATCCAGGATTCGTCCCGGGCGCACATCCGCCATGCGCATGCGATGCATGAGCTCGCACAAACGCACACAGTCACACTCCTTTCCCATGATGCTCCGCGGTTCTCGGCGGAGCGGCGCTCGGGGGATGCGCCTGTTCCGCTGCTCACGTGCGCTCGTCGCGTCGGCGACCGTCTCGCGCGCTGGGACAGGAAGCACCGGCGTCTGTTTCCTGTCCCGTAAGCCGCACTTCCTGTGTTTGTTCAGGCTGCAGTCGCGGGTCTGCCAGATGGGTCAGCGGCCCCTCCAGCCTCGCGCTGCCGGGGAGGAGGATGTGACGGCCCCACCTCTCGGCGAGGCTCGCCAGGCAGGTGATGGGGGTGACTGACAGGCCGGAGCTTGGGACAGATGACAGCAAGGGGGCGGGGCTTGTGGATGAGGCACAGCCAGAGGGGAGGAGCTCTGAGCGAGACGCCAAATTAAAGGGGTGGGGCTGGGAAACAGCCGAGCACCGTGACAGAAAAAGGGGGGGAGGGGCTCTGGGCTCTTGCTGGCTTTGGGCAGTGTGGGAGCTGCCAGGCAGTGTGAGGTCAGGGCTTGGGACTGGACCAGGATAGCGAGGACAGGGAGGACTGTGTGCGTGTGCGTGTGTGTGTGTGTGTGTGTGTGTGTGTGAGCGTTTGGACCAGGACAGCAAAATGAGAACAGTGTGTGTGCAGCAGCGGTAGCAGGAATAAAAGCATCTTTGTTACTGGAGCAGCTTGTCTCAGTGTGAGAAGTTACCGGGGATGGTGAGCACGCAAACTCCCTCCACTTCCTCCTCCTCCTCCTCCTCCCCTCATTCACGCTGTTAAAAAAGAGTTCAGTGCCCTCTGTCCGAGTAACTACCAGCTCATTTACGGTTCCTTCAATGCAGGTGCTAATATTTCAGCTGCAGGCCACCAGCCTCTGCTCACTGGTGAGAAATAGGTATGTTAAGGTCAAACCACCCTGGGGCTCATGCAGTAGGCCGGATGTTCTGTCTGTGGAATGGGAAGTTCACTCTAAACAGTCCCTTTGCGTTTTGCAGCGCTCCTCAGTAAACGGGTCCTGGGGCGGGACGTTGGTTTTCAGCGTTGCCCAGGGCAGCGTATTTCCGGAGGTCCGGCTCCGTACCCGGCGGCGGTATGAGGGGTGGGGCTGGTTTCGCGGTCTCGCCGGCTCGGCCGCTGTGCCGGTCCCCTTTCCGCTCCGGAGCGTCCGCGCGGCGGTCCTGCTACTCAGGTGAGGCGGAGCGGGCGGGCGGGAACGGCCAGGTAGGAGCTACGCTCGCCTGCGCCCAATCCTTCACTCATTAACCGGGGGCCGCCGTTTCCGCCGCCCTTCAACTGTCCTTCACAGCCCCCGCGCCCCACACCCTCCCCCCCCCCCCCCCCCAGCCGCGCCCGCTGGTCCTGACACGTCTTATGCCAGGCGGTTACACTGCTAACGGCCGTGACGGACCGGAGGAACATGTAAACGTGTGAATTATCGCACTTGTAAGTCGGGGTCGAAGCGCGTACTGAGTCACGGGGTGAGACATGGTGGTTTTTGCGATTTCCTCTCGATCGGCATCTAATTCAGGCCTTGGAAACGAGGTGCGAGGAAACTTCGAAAGCAAGCACTCTGGTGCAGGAACACATGAAAAACCGGCAGATACAGCGGCCCTCCGGGATCTGAACTGGAGATCCCAGGGCCAGAGGAAATGGCATGAAGACAAATGCAAACTGACTATGCGAAGTAAAACTGAATAAACGTCTGTATTCGCAGAGCACAATTCATTCATTGATTAGTTCACAACCTTGAGCCCCTTATGTCTGTTAAACACATTTTGTGTTGGGTGTGTGGGTGGCATTCTCACCCAAAGCATGCTGGGGTAGGCTCCAGAACTTTCTGCCTTCCACCTCCCTGACCAGGAATGAGCGGCTATAGATAATGTATGGATGGATATTCGAGTTTGGAAAGTAAACTGCAATAACGCTCATTTTATACAGCTGGTGAGTTTTATACAGATACTGGATCTTTTTTTAACCGGCTCTTATACGCGTGGACAAGGCTGTTTATGGGTAACAGTAAGTGTGCAAGTAGTTACAGCCTACGCTGCGGCAGAGCGCCGATGTTTTTGAGCTGCGCAACACGTAGACATGCAGGCCAGAGCTCGCGTAACCTTTAAAGTTTAGGATGTTCTGGACGTGAAGCGTATTAAATGAGAAAAATATGCCCAATATGTTCGGTTATCGTTCCAGGCAGTTTCGTCTGCGATCGCATACGCGCGACAACCCTTATCAGAAGGCAACAGGAAGCATATTAAATGTGAAAAAGAATGTTTAACTCGGTGTTCGGTGAGACGGTACGATAATACCGCACCCATGCGCATGTAAAATAAAACCATGTGTGCTATTGAACTGGGTTGTGACTCTGTTCAACTGGGATTATCTGGGACCCGATAAGGGGCGTGGGAACAGGTTTTGAGCAGGGGGGTGCCGCCAACAGACATGCTAAATCGTGACGTCGCTATTTAAATATTAGTTGCTTTAACTGTATTTGTTAAACTAGCAAACTATGCAAAACACAAATGTACACTATATGACGTTTGCACAAAATGCAATATGTAAGGCTCCTTCACAATACAAACCTCTAGATGTGAATTTAACAGCCAGTTACACAACAATACACCAATCACACCTCTTGCCTCTCAAGTGATTACCACAAACATACATTCACATGTTGTCTGAGTGACTGTCTTTGTTGACACCTGCCACTGGACGTTTCCATACACATTACACAGAAGCCAGGTCAATCCCTACATCACAAAACACTGTCAATCAAGCATTCTGCAAGGAGGCAGTGTAGTGAATTACCAAATGCCTCACCTACACTCATGTTGCTTATAATTCTAACGAAGGGGTCTAATGTTCAGTCTGTCCAGAATGTTGCTGACTGTGCATATGTATGAGAGCCAGGTGTGTTCACCTTCTTTGAGCCGTCAAGTTACGCGCAACTGTGGGGGCGACATAGCTCAGGAGGTAAGAGCGGTTGTCTGGCAGTCGGAGGGTTGCTGGTTCGATCCCCGCCCTGGGTGTGTCGAAGTGTCCCAGAGCAAGACACCTAACCCCTAACTGCTCCGGTGAATGAGAGGCATCAATTGTAAAGCGCTTTGGATAAAAGCGCTATCTAAATGCAGTCCATTTACCATTTACCAACTGTCATTAGCGCCACGCAGGGTAGGGAAGATCTCCGTCGGCCGGGACGGTAGCGCTTCATCGCTCGCTTGCGACCCCTACTGGTTGACTGGGTGCCTGCAGCCCACCTGTTGAGCTGTATGTATCTTCCTCAGACGCACGTCTTTACAAGCCCGAATGTGGACTGTGGTGTGACAGCTAGATGGAAATTTGGATAACACGGTTCCTTATCTGATATAGATAAAACTTAGGTGTTGTACTTGTATTGTAGTTATCCCTTCCCAATACAACTGCACCCTACATCCCACACCATTCCACTCCCCCCCCTCAAAACTCCTTATACCCAACAACATTCCATCCCCCCTACAACTCCTTATACCCTCCACCATTCTACCACACTATTTCTTACCCCACATACCATTCTCTAAGCACAACTCCTTAAACCATTCCCTGCATACTATTCCCTACACCCTATAGCATTTCCTAAATACTACTCACCTACACCATCCCAAAAACACCATACCACAACACTACTCCCTATACAAGTGTTTTTCCAACCAGTGCGTCACACCACATCGGTGTGATGTCAGAGCTTAACCACGTGTGCTGAGGAAAGTCTTCGATTTCCACCACAACTGAACGTGCGTGTGACACGTGATGTGATGTTTTAGTGGTTAATGGGACTGTGGCATACCATGGAATTTGCTCATTATAAAAAGTGTGCTGTCACTGAAAAAAGGTTGGGAAACACCACTCTGTACCACTCCATAAGTGCTTCTCCCTACACTATTCTGTAACCACTATACGCGATAGCATTTCCTAAATGCTACTCCCTCCAGACTACTCTATCCATTACCACTACTCCCTGTGCTGTACAGCATTTTCTAATCCCTGGACGCCAAACCCCACCCCTTCCCCATATAGTCACCTGGCCTTGGTCCTAATCATTGCTCCACACACCACAACACTGCCCCCTACACCGTATACGCTACTGCCAAAGAAACTCATTCACAAGGTCAAAAGCACAAGCCTTGTGTTTAATAAACACATTATATTCACCAAAACTTATTTTAAAAAAGAGAAATGCAAAAAGAATATTTACAGCGATTTACATTTTTTTTTGGTTTTTACAGTGATCATCAGACAGCAGTGCAGCTCACAGGCGAGAGGGAACAGTCAGGATATGACTCATGCCAGGGTATTCAGCTGAGGTCCCCGTAAGCCTGCAGTACATCCGTTTGTGTGTGTGTGTGTGTGTGTGTGTAAACGGAAGCGTCCCTGCAGTGTGGAGTATAGGCTGAACACGTCAGGCCCACAAACGAATTGGACCAGACCTGGAGTGGGCTGGACTAGTACGGGTGCTGTTTGCAGAGGGGGATGGGCACAGTTGGTAGGACCTGGTTCTGAAAGACGAAGGTTTGGACCCGGTCGAAGACCCAGAGGAAGATGAGGAGCACGCTGACGTACTGAATCCAGGCAAACTTCACCATCTCCCAGAAGCCGGGTTGGTAGGTAAGCACCAAGTCAAGGGTAAAAAATAAAAAATTAAACAAGAAAGACAGAGATATGGGATATACAAAGAAGACAATCATACTCAAAATGAACAGATTCAGTACATCTACACAGATGCACAGGTACAAGTGCCTGTGCTCACGCACACACACATGCAAACACAGACATGCACACACACCCATACAGACGCACACACACACACGGGCCGCTAGCGCTATCCACATGCTCAATGCGAGCCACGACGTCAGCGGTTCGAATCCGACCGCCGACCTTTGTCGCACGTCTCTCCCTCTCTCTCCTCCTAATTCTTCCTGTCTCTCTACACTGTTCTATCAGATAAAGCTGAAAAAGCAAAAAATATATATTTTTAAAAAAGATGCACACACACACACACGCTCACACCACTTTCATTCAGCATCCATAGATTAACACATCAGTTCCTTCTTCACTGGCTCGACTCTGCTAAGGAGGAGAACGCATGCAGCCATATATGACAGTGGCCCCAGTACTGGAGAAAAGGAAACCTGAACACAAAAACTTGTATAACGCCTGCAAGGGGGAAAAATAAGACGCAGATGTAAATCCCCCAACAACACAGATTTCCCCATTTGGTCTCTCATGCAGGAGTGAGAGACCCTGTCCCTCCCTCCAAAGTGGGCATGTGCGTTCTCTCAGAGTTCCACAAGCTGTCTGTGTGGTAGAAGCAAGAACGCACTGGTGAGCTCAGTAATGGCAAAAGATCTGGTAACCCACAGAAGACCACTGTATTGGATGAGCCCAGGTGGAACGTCATTGGCTGGCCAAGTGAATCGCCTGGCATGAATCTGACTGAACATGCATTTCACACACTGAAGACAGGACTGAAGGCAAAAAGCCCCTGAAACAAACAGGAACTGAAGATGGCTGCAGTACAGGCCTGGCAGAGCATCGCCAGGGAAGATACCCAACATCTGGTGATGTCTATAGGTAGCAGACTTCAGGAAGTCATTGAATGCAATGGATTTGAAACCAAAATACTAAAAAAGTGATGACTTTATGCTTATGTTAATTTGTCCACTTACTTATGGTACCCTAAAATGCGGGGACTATGTATAAAAAGGCTGTAATTCCTACATGGATCACCCAATGTGGAAGCAAATACCCTCAAATTAAAGCTGACAGTCTGCACTTTAACCTCATATTCACCGTGTCATTTGAAGTTCAGCGTGCGGAATACAGCACCAAAACAACAAAAATGGTCTCACTGTCCAAATATTACAGACTGCACTATAAGTATGAATTGCATTTTTAAATTAAAGGAAACGATGCTACTTCCAAGAAATGGAATGGTACAGGTGTGAAAATAATTCTGCAACTATTTAACTGCAGCTTGGTTAATAATTCATGTCGTGCTTATTGAGAAATTCCTTGTTTGATTAATTTTGTAACCCTCTGTAGTCAATGGAGAAGTTATCCAGTTGGCTGGTTGAATAAAATCTAATATAAGGCCTAATCTACTGAAGGTTTGACTTGAAACACATCCACATATACTCGCACACACACATACGCCCTAATACACTCACACAGACAGATACACACACGGCTGTAAAGGATATCTGATGACCTCCACAGGGTAGCGGATCACAGCATTGATTTGGAACGGGGCCCCTGCTGCTCGACCCACAGTCCACACTGGGCCTGGACTGGTCAGAACTGTAGTTACTGAGAGAGAAGAAGAAAGAGAGAGAGAGAGAGAAAGGGGGGATACAGAAAGAGAGTTGTAGTCTTTAGGATTATGATCACACTTATATCCCACGCACTACCATCTACAGGAGTTTAGATGTTATTTGTTCACTTGCAGACCACTGTACGAACTTGATTGTTTAACGCAAGAGAACAAAGGGCGTAAAAAGAATATAAGAATACAAAATAATGAGAACAGGTGGTTCAAGCCCACCCAAACCTGCCATTTCCCTACAAACTTAAGAGTATCAAGTCCAGACTTGTGTCAAGCCTGGACTTGAATACCCAAAGGGTGTCAGCTTCTACTGCATGACCAAGTAATCTGTTCCACCCTGTGTAAAACCAGGTCTTAGCCTGGAGGTGGGAGGCTTTTTTTGTTACTAAAACAACAAGGCCGGTGAATTCTGTGCTTTCATCCATTTTGTCGTGTAATGACCTTTGCTGAACCATGCCATTCAGCGATACAGAAACTGGGTGACTTTAGGGCTTCACAGACTCATTTCCTCTCTGATTTTCCAGCAGTTTTTCCCCCCTTGCCTGACATGACCACAAAACATCTCCTGAGGAGTACTGCAAAAACATGGCAGACCTTTCCGTGAGAAATTCCCGCTCTCTTGACAAAACTTTTTAAACATAACAGAACATTCTGCCTATTCATCCAGATGTGTCCCAGCTGGGGGCGGAGCTCTGAACAGCAGGGGACAGGGCTGCGCAGTAGGAACCCGTACGAAGCTGAATTTTGTAGTCTACACATAGTACAGCCACTGGCCTATAATTTTAATGGAACTTCATTCTCCCTTAGAGAATAAGGCAAAGACGACCATCCCCCACAATTATGAACCTTCTTTAAAAATCCTGTAAAAACGTTTTAACAAAAAAAAGAAAAAAAAAGGAAGAGACTTTAGGGGTTTCATCCAGTTCTTTTCCAGTTTCTCATCTATGCACAGAACTCCAGGAACCCCTCGATTTGCAAGCTCTGGGCCCTCATGCTGAACGCTTGCATCAGTTTTTCTGGATCCCATTACTCTTCCAGTCAACTTAAATCCCAACCTGAATCTGTCCTGAGCATTTGGTGCCCTCAGGGTCAGTCAATGGGCCAGTTGATTTAACCAGCTGCTAATCTGAAGCGAGATGTTAACTATCAAGCCATAAAGCTGATCCACAGGAAGAACCTCCACACAAAGAGTTTGTGTTTTCTTTTTTGGAGCAACTAAAGGCTTCATTCAGAAATTGACACATTCTTTAGCCCAGGGTCCTAAGATGGGAAACAAACTGCCAAATGCTATGAATACAGACCACACAAAGGATCTCCTGGTTACTGAGACTCACATAGTGACGCTGCATAAAATTACAATTATACAGATTATGGGGTTTAATATTACCTTTGCCTACACAGTAGGATTTCTATCCTTTATAACACAATGAGGTCTTTGCCTCTCTCTTTGTAAGTGCAGCAGCTAACATTCACATGCTCAGGGGGGAGAGCACACGCATGTCTGCACTCTCCTGAATCAATAAATATGATTGGGGAGGAAAAATTGGGGGGGTTGGGGGGGGGGGGGGGCATTCTTTATTAAAGAAAAGATGAACAGCAAAAAAACTCCATGGCTGGGTAACAAAATTGATTACCAAAGTATTGGCAGACACAAACCTAATGGTACACATTCAAAGACACGTTCATTTTAAGGAAATACGGCCCTGCTTAGCTAATCCAGTCACACCTTCAGCACATTATAAACGTGGCAATCCCGCTTGCATCTTGCACCACAAACACAAGCCCTGTTAAATTACCAGTGCTTATTGAGCAAGTATAGTGCTTATCTGGGAACTCTTCTCTTTATCCCCCGTTGTATGCACTAGTGCATTTCCCAACTGCATTCACGTCCTCAAAATAGGACCCCAAGACTGTTAAATTACCAGTGCTTATTGGGCAAGTATAGTGTTCCCAGTGCTTATCTGGGAACTCTTCTCTTTATCCCCCGTCGCATGCACTAGTGCATTTCCCAACTGCATTCACGTCCTCAAAATAGGACCCCAAGACTTAAAACGCGAATGTACTTAAAATGTAAAGTTTAGCAGAGCATTTCCCCTGGCCTGCGTCCAAGGGCACTGCGTGTCATGCCTGGGAAGGGTCTAAACCCCCGAGAACCGCTCTACTATTTCACAGCTGCGTCACGTCAAAGTTCTCAGATAAAAGAATTTCAGCGGCAGTGTTTTTCCATGAGCCATGTTTAAGAACCATTAACCCCTTCTGCTGAAGAACCCCTCAGATTCCATATTTATATAAATATAAATGAAAGATTCAAATTCTTGTGACTGAATGGTGTATTTGTTCCAAAAAAGTGACCTTCAATTCAGAGCGTCTCTGCTACCACTCCTAGCACAGCCACCATTACACATAAAGAACGCAGTCGGCCAATCAGAAGGCAGAGAAAAATACTAGACAGAGCATTGGATGTTGCTGGTTGGACTGCACTAGTCTCACTGATGAGATGAGTTATTTATTTATTTATCAGTGACACTCTATTGAACCTTGGTGTGTAAATTCATCGGTCATATAAACTGCAAACACAGCAGAAATCATGCAGACCTCAGGCAAGGTGATTACAGAGAAGAGTGGTGATGGTGCCTGCCATCTATCAGGGCAAAACTGACGGTTCCCCTTGTGCCAAGACCATCTCTGCATTAATGCTTCCCATCAATGGGCTATCTCCACCAATAAGGAAAAAGAGCCAAACACAGCTAGCTTCAGGCACACTAGCACAGAGCAGGAGAGTGGGTAAAGGCCTTTAGCATAGTATGGGCTAATCACAAGTAAACCGGTTTAAACAGTACATCAGGAAGGCAGAATCTGTTTACAAACAGTCAGATTACAACAGGGTGATCAGAAAAACAGTTTTTAATTCAATCCCGGATGCACCAATGCATCAAACTCAAAAATCCAATAGGTTTCTCTTTGCAAGAGTTTCCCCAGATGGTGACTCTGACTAGCTGAAGAAAAGCCTGCCTCTTAAAATTTTTCTACGAGGGAGGGGGAATGGTTTGGAGAAAAGGGGTGCATGTGGCTGCACTGATTGGGTGAGGTGTGAAGTGTGGGGGTGTGGGAGCATGGACTCTCTTATCTGAAAAGTAGCAAATTTACGTATTAAAGTGGCCTTATGTTTTGGATGAGGGCTAAGCACAATCATATTATTATCAACAGATTCAGTGTCTTATGATCTTTATAAAGAGACCAAACATGATGATGTTAGGAGGTAATCCAGCTCAGCTATTAAAGAAGGAAAGATAGAAGTTTACTTCTGCCTCTATGACATATTTGTAATAATAATAATTGTTTAATCCCACATGTTTCCATCTCCACCTTTAGGCAAAATATTTCCCATGTAACAGAACCAAATCGTACCATGTTGACTTCCGCTTGAAACTGGAAGTGGTTCTAAAAATGGAGATTACAACTATCAGGCCACAACAACCATTATCCATATAGACATTAAGATTTTCACTCAACAATTTCAATTGAAAATCATAGATTGCTTTCAAACATAAAATGTAAGAAATATGGTCCCTGTGTAGCATTCTTTAGCCACATTGATCACTGGGTGTCCTGAATTCCGTCAAGTTATAAGGTAATAACTTTCATCAGAGTGTGAACTCCAGGACCAACCTGGTCTGTAAAGAGATAAGCCCAGCAACATGGCTTAATTTCCTTGTGGATGTTGCCTTCGATGTTTGTGGGGGGGGGGGGGGGCGGGAATAGAGACAAAACAAACACCACTCCTATGCTCATATAGGGTACGTTCACTAGATCAGATTATATCGTTTGTTTCTCATAATATAAAGGTCATAATATAAAAACTAGATAGCTGACACTCTTCTAGCTGGAAGGCTGGCACTCTGGGCGGTGGAAATGATAATCTTACTGAAAGTTCTGTCAAGGAAACATTTCTTCATTGATTTAAACGGTTTATCAAAGTCAGCAACCTGGTCACAAATCCTTCCAAGTCGTTGCTTAATTCTGATGTCTATCTTTTCCTGGATAGGCAGTTTGAGCAATGCACTGTAAACACACCAGCATGCGAGTCACTTCCTCCCCAGAGTATGCTCGTTTATCCCTGGGCTTCTGGGAGCCTGAATGTGTGTTCAACTCTGAAATGAGCATTAGGATGACATTAATTCACGCTGCAGATTTATTGACGATATCTCTGTTCTGAAATATCTGATGAAATGCATGCATTTCATGACTATTTAAATAGCACCAATAGAAATATGAAACTTTCTATTAAATATACTCATGAGTACGTTAACTTCTTAGACTTGACTATTTTCAAAGGGGATGGCAATAACCTTCATACCAGTTTATTTAGAGAATCCACTAACCACAACTAACTTTTACATTGCGTCTTTTGTCCCTCACCACTTAAAGAATAGTGCTCCGCATGGGCAGTTCCAACCACTAACAAGGATTTGTGGCCAAGATGTTGAGCGGTGTATCGCCTTACATTCCCACGTAATTCTTTTCACACTGGATGCACAAACAGGCGTCTGAAAGATAGGGTTGCAGAACACGAGCATACCCTTAGAACGCAGAACTAGCATTATCCCATGGCATAATACAAGCCATGCCAGCAGTGACGGTTTTTGTTTAATGGTGGAGGGTAGAGAACCTGTTGAATTGTCTCTTAGAGGTGGTGGCCTTCTGCAAAGAGAAACCTATTGGATTTTTTTGAAGTTTTATGCACTGGTATATCTGGGACTCCATGAAGAAATTGATTTCAAGCCGTTTTCATGAGTATCCTGTGGTAATGTGACTGTGTGTGTTGAAAAAAATGAATGTTCAAAAAGTCATTTTCCAAATCCTGAAGTTTTAACAGCCAACATCCTTGTTTTATGTTAGGTACTCTGAATGCAGAAAAGAAATGGCAACAACAGATAAAACCCTTCACTTATCCAACATGTAAAGTTTATTTATTTGGTTTATTTGTTAATTATTATCTAATTTTCCATTGCCAAATTCGTTGATAGGCAGAGCAACCTGTTGGATCAACCTTTATCATGTGCACAAATCACCTTTTTAAAATGAAGAGATTTTTTAGAGTTGCAAATAGTATTCAATGTCAAATCAAAAGACAATGAATGTTACAGAGATACACTAGTTTGTCATAAAATTAATAAATGAAGGAAGATACCAAACCACAGCTTGTCTCTCCCAAGATAACCCCATGATTGCGACAACGCCCAGACCAATGTTTAAAAACCAACAGACAGCAGAATATTCCAAAAAGACTATGGATGAAATGTAAAAATGTCAGACGATTCTACAAGGCCACCACCACCAGTTTGATTACCCACAATCCAACTGCTAATAGACTTGCAGCTAATCTGAGATCCCCGTGCCTGAATCTGGGAGCACCCCACTCACATCTGAGAATAACCTACAGAGCCCACTGCTATATAAATTGGCATTGTTTCAACTTTGGAACATTTCTGCCAGAACTCCCCCCCAAAGCCCAAACAGCCTATAAAGTCTACCGACCTAAATTCCTCTCAAAAGGTAACCAAACGTCCCCACCCTCCACTAGCCACAGGCCGAGGCCCAGTGAGTCACTCTCTGACGAACGCACCTATCCCATTCCACTGATGCAGCACAGATATAGCTATCAATTAACTTTGCTTCATAGCTAACATTACAGTTACGTTACCATAGTCACGGCTCGTTGGTTTGAAAGTACATTTTTCTCCAAACTGCTAACTTTTAAATTATGTTCATACATATAGGCAAATCATACAAAATATATTTCAAAATATATACCAATAACAGCAGAGAAGAACTGAGACAGAGAAAGAGACTTAAACGAAATGGGGAAGAGGGTTCATTGGAAACACTTTGTTCTAATCAAGTATAAATAGAAAATATTGCTCTCCTCAGTCGTTTTTCATCACTGTTTCAGTCCAGTTATTGATTATGGAGTTTAATAATCTTTGCCGTGGGAATGCACTTCAGCAAAATGCATGTATATTTGCGGTGGCAACAAAGCGACTTGAATTGCACTAAAATGATTGAACTGAATGGAGTTGAAAGAAGTTATATAAGGCCTCCCTCTCCTTGGTCCTACAGCTGCTGACAGTGTGTCTGTGTGTCTGCGTGTGCATGGGCATGTATGTGCGTGTGCACGTGTGTCTGTCCATGTGCCTTCTGTGGAGGAGGAGTCGGAGGCGAAATTCAATTCAGAGCACATACAATTCCCCTCGAATTACAAACGTCCAAGTCTGCCAAGTTTTGGTTCTAGAACATTCCGTTCTGTCCCATTCTCTCAGTTCAGCTCCAGCAACCAATACGTTAAGCACTTTTTGCACTTACACTGATGTATAAGTTTGAGGAAACGGAAAAGAAAAACAGCAGTTACACACAACGCTGTCCTCTGCCTTGAATATCACATAATGTTGTTGTTAATATTGTGCGCCTTGATCACTATCCTCCCACATCTCAGGATCAGTTTCATTGCCCATACAATTCGCTCCACCCTGAGGTACACGCGCTCCCTCGTCTGTGCTCTGTGTCAGTCTTTTGGCAGGCAGCGAGCTCCGTGCTGGGCGGCCTCCCTCCCCAGGGCGTGATCGCTCCCCGACAGGCTCGTAACTCTCACCTGAGGTGAGGAACATGGACGCGGAGCTGACCTTTCGGAGCAGGCCACTGCCCGCGCCCGTGGACACGCTCCCCACCCCCCCTGCGCCCCGCCTCCCCCGGGTCATTCATCAAAGTTTTCCCTCCTGCTGTTTTAAGTTGTTTTCTGTTAGGGGCCGAGTGCTGCCTCCATGCTCGCGCTCGTTTCTGTGAGTGCGTCGTCTGTGAGCACGTCTTCAGCTTGGGTTTTCATTTCATTTCATTTCACTTCATTTCATAAAGGGGCGACATAGCTCAGGAGGTAAGACCGATTGTCTGGCAGTCGGAGGGTTGCCGGTTCAAACCCCGCCCTGGGCATGTCGAAGTGTCCTTGAGCAAGACACCTAACCCCTAATCCCTAACTGCTCTGGCGAATGAGAGGCATCAATTGTAAAGCGCTTTGGATAAAAGCGCTATATAAATGCAGTCCATTTACCATTTACCATTTGGTTTGCCCCGATTTTCTGCAGCTTTCTCTCTCATCCAAATCGAGTTCTCTCTCGGTTCAGCTCTGTAGAAGGCTTGCTGCTACACCACAGTCGTACTAGCTGCGGTACATAAGTAACACCGCAACTTAATAAGCACTCGTGGATGTTAATTCAGTGGTAACTAATTCTGGCCTGTATTAATTATTTGCAGATAAATGGCACTTAATGTATTTCAAAGTACTGTTTATATTGAGGTATAAGCACAATGAAGAGATGGGCTGGCAACTGCCATCTGTGCTATAGAAATGCGAGAACAAGACTGTTAAAACCACACCCCGGACACTAAAAACAGTCAACCCCCTTCAAAAAGGGGACTTTGTAACCATAAAAATGCAATCCGCTCCATTGTTCTTGTAATCAAAGGCTTTCACATTTTGAAATGTGAATTACAATAAAAGTCGGTCAATTTTGAAGTGGGAACCGGATGAAAGCAATTCTCAATTTACGTACGTTCTCAGCATTTTTAGTTAACGCATTTCTCCAGTGGAGTCTTTTTAACCCTTTCAGATGTAAGAACACAAACGTGATTAGAACGTTCTTAACATCACATCACATTCTAATGCCGACTTAATGATCACTCCTGGCAACTGAATGCAATGGAGTTCTAGAACACTAGCTAATAATTTTGAAAATAATTCCACAAAAACCTTGGAGAGTTCCAAAGGGTTAAGCACCTATGCGGTCAATCCTGTATGGAAAGCAAAGACACTTGAGTGTGATTAAACCTGATGCCTGCTCTGTGTTTATAGGCACTAAACCCATACGAGGCTCCAGCGTGAACAGAAACCGAGATTTTCTGCTTCTGCAAAAAGATTTTGGGGAAATGGCCACACGAGACAGGGTCTCTGTGGAAGGACCAGCAGACTCCCATGATTGCGGACTTTGCCGCTCTTTGATCGAGACGGCACGAGGAAAAGAGTGAAATAAATTAAACGAGAGAGGCAGAAAAGTCCACAATCATGGGAGTCTGCTGCCTCTCTCATTTAATTTATTTCGCTCTTCCTCGTGCCGTCTCGCTCTTAGATCGACTTTTGATGTCTGAATAACGCTGGCACACTCCGCTCTCGCCGACATGGACTAACCTGTGCTGACCGGGCTCAAGTGCTCCACTTCCGCAGACATCTGAGCGTTCTGATTAACACATCACAGGCCTAGATAAAGGCCCTCACTGCTAAGCGTCTGTCGCCATGACGACAGCCTAGAGCTGAAATGCATCTGTTTTTCCCATCCCTCTGGAGATGAGGTGAGAGCATATTCCCGTGTAAAAAAAAAAAAACACAGACGGCTCTACTTTCTGGAATCCTTGTTGCGCAGTCACACAGGCGCAGTCACATGAGGTGAGCAGAATATAAGTGGGTGTGGTGTAGCTGCATTTGTTAATAGCCAATCAAATGACCTCTTTTCATTCCCATATAAGATGTGTGGATTGCGCAGGGCGCGCTGCCAGGTTCCGCAGTCTGCAATGGAAGACGAGGATAATGATATGCGAACCAGATGCGTCTCACAAGACGTTCTTTTGCGGGAGGTATGGAGTTGCCCTGTCGCTCTTTTTCAAAAATTGAGTTCGAACGAATCTCTTAAAAAGAAAAATTTGTTTGAATTTTTCTGATTTTCTCCAGTCAGAATTAGAACGTTTCCTAAACATTTATTATGGGTCCGTTTTAATTTCCCTTTAAACCTGTAACTAAATAGCTTAAATACTCGATAGCTAAGAAATAATGACCACAGTATCTTGAAGTTTATATTAAACAAAATAAAACCAAAAGGACTGACTCGGTGTTGCTCAAATGAAAGAAAGAAAAATTGAAGTGCATCGTTAATTCACAAAAATGGCACGGCTTAACTTAACTGAGCGGGATTGGATGAGTGGTGGTTTTCGCCATGTTTCAAATACGCCTATTTATTATTTATCTCCTGGGGTCCAAATCAGCACAGGTTTGACCTTTACTTACTCATAGACACTGCTAAGCAACAAAGCTGCAAGTCTATCCCCATGCAGTGTAGATGCCACATCTACATATAGAAGGTAAATAGAACATACATATAAAAGAGTATAGAAGAGGTAAAACCTGGTTTCCACCTCACACATGATTAGTAACTGGCCAAGAAATGACGTAAAGCCTACAGAAAATCACGAGTGGCTGAAATAGGTTTCTTTACTCTTCCCTATTGACCTGACTACGTAAAGAAAGTAAGTGTATTTAAAACATGAGGAAACCACAACTGATCCAATCCTGCATATGTACCGTTTTTGGCAATAAACAGGAAAAAACATGACCTTCCTAACTGGTTGCTGGTATAAACACCCATGCACAGTTACTTCTTTCGTTACGTCCCGCACAAACTTTGCAGTTGTAGCATCAGGCTACGTTAACATTTGTTTAAATTGTACACTCACCATTTGTGATCACCTCAAACTTAATGTGATTTACTGTAGCAGACGAGTATGCTCTCTGTAGCGTAATTCCACAGCTTTTGATTGCATTGCTTTAAAGTAATTCAGTAAAACGTGAAAATTGTGACAATTCCACTGGTTCTCCCCTATATATCTTCTTAATCACAAGAGGTAATGACATTCTGTGGCTATCAGTAATTTAAAATAAAATACTGAATGACAGGATTAACCATTAAACTCTGTTTATAAAGGCAGTCAATCCATAATTTGTGCCCAGTACTGTCGCTACCATTTTAACTACAGGCAATTAAAATGGAAAAGACTGTTCAAGTTGCGTTTATAGTCTTTCATTCTGCTGAGCAGCACCAATGACAGACTAGACTGACCAGAAAATTCAGATCAGCTGCCAAACTTGCACTGCGCCATGTGATACTGACTGACAAACCCCCAGCAGCGGCTCCCCTCCTAATTCATCACAAAATTACCAAGCCACTCAGGCGCATCAAAATCCACAACGAAAATACCATTTCGCCAGTGCAGCCACTCGCAGCACAGAGACTTAAAGAACACAAACCCCAGAATTATAGTCAACAACTTAGATGAATATTGTCAACATCATGAAAAAAACCTAGTCTCTCCAACCTAGTCTCTGTAATTTTTAAGACTGGTACATAAATGTAGAGCTTGCATAAACCTTTAGTGCACTGTCAGTGTTTCATTCTTCTGTCACTAATAAATGTTACAAAACCGTTAGAAAACCCTATGTAATCTAACTAATGTAGTGTAATAACGAAACTGTTTTTTTCTCAGTTGCTGAAAAGTTGCCTTGAAGATGGCTTTTTATGGCACCTACTAAAAGAAAATCTAGTGGTGTCACTGCTGCTAACGCAAAATGTTCTCACAATGCTACAGGAATGTTTTGTCAATGTTACAACATTGCCACTACATTGCAGCAATATTGTGAGAACCTTTTTGCGTTAGCTGGGACTGTTTTGGCATCAGCCTTACAACTGAGCAGAGGGATGATTTTTTATTGGCTGGATTGCGCGTCTCTTACGGTTTCTCTCCTGGTAGGACTCCATGATGTTGACCAGGTCGTAGGAGCTGGCAAAGGGGCTGTTCCCATCGATGACGGACACCTGTGAGGAGGAGTTTCAGGGTCACTGACTGACACAGAGCGCGCCTGCGGGAGTCATACGCGGACAGGCGCCGAAGTGAACGCGCGCGCCGGGTCCTCACGTTGTAGGCGGCGTCCACACCGCGGTGGGCGAGCGGGGCCCTCTGCTGCAAGCGCAGGTCTCCGTTTACGTAGAGCTGAGAGCCGGGGACAGGGGAGGACTGCTGCACGTACAGCAGGGTCTGCATCAGCACTGTGGACATCCTCTACAGAGAGGGCAGGGAGGATTGGGGGGGGGGGATAGCGGTGGAATGGGGGAGAGGGAGAGGGAGGGAGGGTTGGTGGGAAAGAGGGGGAAGGGGAGAGAGGAAGAGGGAGAGAGAGGGGAACTTTGAGTAATCTGTAAAACATGCCTCTCTGTGTTCATATTGCTCGTAAAAACACTTTCTTCTGTTTATGTAATTAACATCGAGAATATGAATACATGTTGCCACAGGTTGGTTAGAACTAAAAGATACGTTTCTGTTGGCCTGCATGTGTTTGTATGAGTGTGTGTGTCTATAATGTGTGCGTATTTTCTATGTAGCCTGTTTGCAATCTGTGCGTAGCACACGTGCACAGTTTGCGTGCAGTGTTGCAGTGCGTATGTACCATGCTGAGTCGATAGATAACATGTGTGAAGTGTGCTATCAGCATATAAGGTATTATGTGTGTAACATGTTTGTCAAGTGTGCAGTGGGTACGTAAAATATGAACGTGTGTAAAGAGTGTGTGGAGCGTATAATTGGTATATGGTATGAATGTGCTTAATGGGCCTCATTCACAAAACATTTCTTAAATTACTCTTACTTTTATTCTTAAAAATGTTCCGACGAAAAACCAGTATGGGATTCATGACGCAGGTGCAGACCTTTGTTTTTGTGCATATCCCAGGTGCATGGGATGATGAATGCTGTTTGTAAATCTTATGCACAATCCTGTTCATGTGATTAGCAAAAGAAACAGCCCGGAGTGTGGCACAGTGGGTAAGGAACTGGGCTTGTAACCGAAAGGTCGCCGGTTCGATTCCTGGGTAAGGACACTGCCGTTGTACCCTTGAGCAAGGTACTTCACCGAAATTGCTTCAGTATATATATCCAGCTGTATAAATGGATACAATGTAAAATGCTATGTAAAAAGTTGTGTAAGTTGCTCTGGATAAGAGCGTCTGCTAAATGCCTGTAATGTAATGTTCATGGAAACGTTCTGGCACAGTTGACAATCATACACGTTTTGCGAATGAGGCCCAATGCGTCCTGATTCTACTAATCAACTGCTAGAGTCTTTACCGAACACCTTGTTTAGTAGAATCAGATGTGTGCACCCACACTGGCCCTTTCTGGATAAGACTGGGGACCCCAGCTCTAAAACAGCGTTTCCCAACCGGTGTGCCGTCAGGCGAGGTCAGGTGTGCCGTGTGAAAAACCCTTTAAAAAAATGTTTAATGTTCAAATGAATTAAAAAAACTTAAATTAACACACTGGTCCCCTAGGACCGAGTTTGAGAACCACCAGCCTATAAAGTTACTTACGAATAACTGATAGGAAAACGTGAGCAAGAGCTGCACGCTATAAACTTGCTCGTCGGGTCTCAGCGGAAGCTCCAGGCGAAGTTTCAGACGGTCCAACTTCCCGTCCTGATTTCGGTCCTCCTCGCGAACCTGCAGGACACCGACACCACGTGGGCTCATACGCAAACTTTGGTTTAAAAGTGGGGACCAGCGAAGCATCACCGAAAACTCACCGATACGAAAGGGATTCGCAGATTACTGCCCTGCAAGTTGTTGAAGTTCGGGAAGGTGCTCCAAGCCACATAGTCTCCGCCGGTGCTTGTCGCAGCGATCAGCAGAATCTGGTACTGGAACCGGACAGTCGGCTGCTCCTCGTACGTGCTCCGCTTCAGCCAGAAACCTGCGAGCACACCACTGTGAAGCAGCCTGCTGGGTATAATTTCTTCACAGTAGTAATTATAAATGGCATTACCCTTGATGTGCTGTGAAGGTTGTGGATAATAAATGCTAATGTGTATCAAATGTATTGTTACCACAATTGGCGCGACATGAGCCATTTCCCCTGACATTTGATCGTCTCTTACACACAATTGACATCACACCAAATATTTTGTCATATGTCAGTGCGAATGATCAACATTTCAGTGGTATTCAAGTTTCCACAACAGACAACGCTTGCAGTTAGAGTTAGTTAGCAACCAGCAAACGTGAGCGGAGTAAGATAACACCGAGTACTAATTACTTTTGATAATCCTGTGCAGTTTTGGCATGGCATCGTTGCACTACTGTTACCTTGGCTCCTGTATGCTACAAGCAAAGGCGGTATGTAGGTAAGGCACAGTACAATGATGACAAACAGAGTGGCTTTCGTGCAAATGCTGGTTTTATATCTGAGCAGCGCAGGGTGGGCATAAACTTCATAAACAGCCATGAGAAATACGGCGAAAACAACAATACTGTGTCCTTTGTTATCCTCGAGCGTCTTGGGTTCAGTAACAAGAAAGTTAATCCTCTTTAAAAACTGGAAAATCCCAACCGCCGCGCACAACGCTGAAGTCGCGCTATTTTAGTCACTTCCTGCTATCTGGCGTCCCTAGGTTTCCATAGAGCTGCCATAGTAACCATTGCTTGGCGTTAACTGCTCAGTTTCAGCAAATTATTTTAAGGAAAATCAACGCCATTACCGCGTATTACTGCCACCTACTGCACAGGAGGTTGAATGGTAATAATGGAAAATACTACTGGCCGGGACCATATCTAGCTCAGACTGCATCTTTGATACAAAACCAAACTTTAAAATTCCCTACAAGGTGTCTGTGCATGTGGACTGAACTAGGCGTGGCATTGTTTGTAAAACACCTTTTTCTTAGAAAATGCTATACGAATACAGAGAACGGAGATCACCACAGACATCCCACATGCCGCACTTTATGTATCTGCTAATCAGTCATTCACACACATAGCTGACAATACAGTGCATGTGCTGCATTTTTATTAGGTGTGTGAGGTTTGTTCTTTAGCATTTGTGCTTATTCACCTGCACTTTCATAACTATCTTCATATTGGTAATTCCCAAATATCTTGCTCGTGAGTCACATACCTTCTGGCATTTACATGAAACACTCCCTGCTAAAGGTGAGGGTGGCGGTACCTGACTGATTAAAATTTAGGGCTCCAAAGCATCACTCTGCTGTCCCCTATTCACTCAACCCTAGGTGATGTCATGCCAAGTCTCTCAGTGCACTTAGGGGTTGAGATTGAAACAATGAACTTCAGGAAGATGGCACATATATATGTATTATAACAGTCCAATCCAAATTGTATAGTTCAGTATAGTGCAGTTTAGAGGGGCAGGGTGAGACATCTGGAGCTCCAGGCTGCCTCCAAGGCATGGGCATGAACCAGAGGAGGAACAGGGCTGCAGTGGTCCATGGCCATGGCGCAAGGAACAGGGCTGGAGCGGTCTGAAAACTCAGGGCGAGGGGGCGGCTGGAGCCTCAGGGAAAAAGAAACTGAGAAGGTGAGGTTAGGTACTATAAAAATAATCAACATGGAGTAAATGTAGTCTCTGTTTAAAAAAACTAGGATAAAGGCTTGGTTTGAGGCTCCATCCAGCTCCCATACAATCCTCAGCCACCGGTGTATAACCCGTGATGGCTCAGGCAGCCACTGCTGAGAGCCCTATGAGCTGCATTTTGCACAAGCTTGACATGTTTCAGGGCTGAATTGGTGCAACCAGACAATAAAACCTTACAGACACACCACCCAGAAAGGCCGGGCAGACCATTTTCTGTCCATTTGTTAAGATTATGTTTGGACATACTGGATACTAGATTACCAATGACCATTTTCTAAACGCTGTTCACTCTAAAGACAAAACTCAGCACTGCTAAAGACAAAATATGTATCATGCTGAAATCGTTCCCAAGGTGATTACAAATAGTTTCATGAGAAACACCACCTCCATTTAAACTGGTTTGGCATAGTGTTTCAGGGACAACGCAGTGCCGTACACATTTGATATTTAGCAAAACATATGGGATGAATGCATTTTGCATCATATTGTACAAGAATGTTCACCCCCAGCAAGTAAGCAAACCGAATTAAAAATATGTTTTTGTTTCCCATCCCATAGTGTGTATGCATATATATATATATATATATATATATATATATATAAAACAGCTTGTTGATTTATACGACAAAGCGTGCGTTCTGTCTGCGAACATGTGTACATTCAAACTGGGGGGTAGGGGGCACATACTTGCAGACACATGTAAACATATGAACTCCAGTCAAGGACTGTACTATACTATTAACAATGTACGCTTGGAAAAGGTTAACCGTATAACACATAAGGCGATTTGATATTATTCGACATTTTAATTTAAGAATGAAAACTTAGTCCAATCACATCAAAAGAAAGCATGAGACCGTTTGCCTTTGCTTTCTTATTCATATCGGCCTCCCCCATCTGTAGTGAAAATGGTATGATCGAGAAGTGACATCATCGCTTGGGTTGGACTCGGACGTCTGAAGCTTGTTTTGCTACATTGTTGTCGTTTTAGTTAACAGTTTTTATTTTTATATAACTTAACAGTGATACAGTCTATCATTTTTCTTTTCAGAATCCAGCAGAACAGTGTGTAATCTGCAAAAATGAAATGGATGTTTAAAGAAGATCATTCCCTGGGTAAGGGATTTTCCTTATTATTGGCGTCTGGGAAATCGATACTGCGAAAACTACGCTTGTATTTTCGAACGGTTATACACTGTTTTGATGCATGTAACTGCTTGGCGATTTCATGGCCTAGCTACGAGGGTGACTTGCGCATATTTGCTATTACAGCACTTACTAGCGTTTCAAAATGTGTGTCAGGTGTTCCCACAGCTGTATTAGCTCGGGTAAAAATAAGCTGCGAGGTGTCAAATGTAATATGTGGCCGTGTAATTGTGTTTGTTAAACGAAAGGTCTCCTTGGATCTCTTTGTCACGGAGTAGCTAGCTGCTAACTGGGCTGAAATGTCCACACTGACGTTTGTTTCAGAATCGGCCTGACTTTACAAAATGACAGCTGTCATAGTTCTCCGTCTACACTCCTATGTGGAACACGCAGAATACATGACAAGTAGGCCTACAACATACACGTACATTATTTAAGCCCAGTTTCACAGTCGGAGAACTGAGACCAAAAATTAACTTAAGTGGTCACCCTCTCTTTAGTTTGGCCGACGCTCAGTTGGGCTAGGTATTATTTTTTTAAAGATCCACCTCAGAATCATTGAGGGATTTTTGCTACTGTTGCATAAGGTTATACATCAGGGTTTTTGTGGGCCTTACTTTGAATATCCAAATATATGGCACCGCTGAAGCAAGGATATGCCTGTCTTGTACATGGAAAATAAATTAATACCCCCCTCCATTTCCCCCCCAACACACACGCCCTCCAGAAAGTGTTATTGATTTCTAAATTGTAGCTGCCTGACCTTAGAACCTCTGGAGAAGAATAGATCCGTTCAGAAGATGCTGTGTGTGTATCAGTGGTGATACCAAACTTATCTGACTCTGCACATGGGAAAGCTTTGACACACACTCAAAATCTCTCACCATCAATATAGACTACACACTATCACTACACAGCACATCACTGCTACACACATCACCGCTGTCACACACACAACTGCACATATCATCTCTGTTACACACCACTGTCACACACACAACTGCACATATCATCTGTTACACATCACTGCTACACACATCACCACTATCACACACACAACTGCACATCATCTCTGTTACACACCACTTCACACATCATCTGTTACACATCATACACATCCCCACTGTCACACACACAACAGCGCACATCATCTCTGTTACACACCACTGCTATACACATCCCCACTGTCACACACACAACAGCGCACATCATCTCTGTTACACACCACTGTTACACACATCACCACTGTCACACACACAACTGCACATATCATCTCTGTTACACTTCACCTCTGTTACACACACATCACCACTGTTACACACTCACAACTGCACACATCATCTCTTACACATCACTGCTATACACGCAACTTCACACATCATCTGTTACACACCACTGCTATACACATCACCACTGCTATACACACAATGTCACACATCATCTGTTACACATCACCGCTGTTACACACACAACTACACACACCATCTCTGTCACACATTACCTCTGTCCCACGGTGATCTTAACGACCCTTAACCCACCGCTATTAAATTGGGCAGTTGAGAACACGTGCCTCGGTGCCTGGCGCGCTGGTGGCGTTTCGTGGCCGTCAGTAGCGCCTCAGCTCGGTCCCAAGTCCCGCGGAGCTCGAGGAACATGGCGGAGCTGCCAGACATTCTTTAGATAAACTCAGTAAAAAAGGGTCAAAACTGCGGTCGGCTGTAAGCGCGATTCGCAGGACGGACAGGAATGTTGCCGCTCCTAAACCACATCAAATCTTATCAGCGGCGGCGTAAATCATCCGCCATTTCATGGGTCTGGAGTTCCTCAGGGGTCAGTCTTAAAGCCGGCGGCACTTTCTCACGCCGTTATTCCTGATCACGTGTAATTTTGTCATCCGCATTTCATTTGGCTAACATTAATTAGGATGGCAGATATACGGTCTGCCAAGCTATGGGCTGGCCAGTTTATCTCAAGTATAACTTTAAAGCAGAACCCAAAATAGCACTTGAAACATATCCCTATGTTGACCCAGCGTTCCCCTAATGTTAAAGCAAGACCAAACCATAACGTTCACCCAGAAGCACTCGCAGATGATCATCTTCACCCTCTGTTACGCTGATATTTTTGTCATAGTGAGTAATGTGGATAATGTGCTATTACATTGGCCACCTCTGTACAGACCACTTTCACAACTCTGAACGTGGACACTATCATTCTCACAGCAAAACTGACGAAACTGTTTTAGGCCGTTTTGTTTTTACACCAGATTGCAGTAACTTCACAAATACGTAACCTTGGAATTTTCCTCATTTAAAACGGTCCATGTGATGTTGCAGCCAGCACAGGCAGTCCACACTCCTTTTGTGCTTTTTCAGTTTTTTTTTTTCCGGATGTGGGAAAGCAAAGAGAATAACAGACAGAGATGGGTCAACAGTACAGAAAGTGCTACTGCATGGGGGGGGGGGGGGGGGGGTAATTTATATATGGGTTGAACGTCAGCCACCCTGCAGGGAACGCCTCACGGTCTCCCTGTAAGCAGCGCAGTGCTTTCCATACATCAATTTTTCATCGGTGTACGATTTCATTGAAATTGACATTTATAAACGAACCATCAATAACACGTGCTGTATATCCCCTCCTCATCCCGACCACATGGAAATCTGATGTTACACAGATTACAGTTACGGTACAGCATTTCCTGCATTATTACAATACATTACAATACTGTAGTTACGTTTAAAACAGTGTTTACGATTACAATGAAAGTTCGGAAATTTCCTTGGCTGCCTTTTTCCAAGTGGCACAATTCTTTTTTTATTTTTATTTTTTTACCAAAAAAAGATTTTCCTATTAAAAACAAAAGAGCAAGCCCTGCCTAATATTATTTAAATGCTGAAACACAGATAACAGATGATTGGATCAATCCACTGGCTCACTGTTCACTGTCACAAACGGCATACTTTGCATTTCTAATATTACCCTGGAAACAGAAACGGCGGAGTATAACTCCAGGGAGATGCTTGGGTGGGAGGGGCTGGGATGATTGACAGGTCTACGGGCACGTGCGGGCGTGTGGCGTGGAGCCCGCCCGTCGGCTCTTCGGCCGCCGATCCGCTCGTCGAGCGGGAGGGCCGGGGACCGCCGGAGAAATGCGCATCAAGCGCGGATGCAGACGCTGCTTTAAGCGTTCCCCTTTTAAAGGGAGCCGTCAGAAAAAAAATCGATGCGCGGAAGAGAGCTGGCGCGAGGGCCGGGTCACGTTTCGGCCGCGCTGGAAGACCCGTCTCGCACGGAACACTTTAAGCTCCTGCATCTGCTGCTGGGAGCGCCCTTTCAACCAGAGCCGCTTATTCACTCTGGGTGCGTACGTACGATCATAAGAGGGAAGAACAGAACATAGCGGATTGGTTTGAAATCGTTAAATGAAGTTCAAAATGTGACAGTATCAATAAAAAAAATATCCGGGAGGCACCTCAGAATTGCAACGTGCGTTTCAACGTTTATTGATTTTTTTCATAGGAGCCAAAACTGACGTACGGCTTGTAAAGGTCTCAAATAGTCAAATAAATAAACAAAATGAATTAACACAGTTTATCCGCAATCAGGTTTATGCAATGTGTTATTCCAACCAGTGCCGGTATCCCCGCCCCCATATGCTTTCCATTGGTTCCCAGTGTGTTCCTCGCCGCTCTGATTGGCTCTGCGGTGCCCAGCTAGTCTTCGTCGGTGGGGGTTGAGGTGAATTTACCTTCCTCGCCCTTACATGGTTTTTGCGATCAGGAGATGGAAAGTGCACCATTAATGCAATTCATTATTCATTAACTTCAGTCTTCCTCAGCATTTAAAGATCAGAGCAAATAAAAAAAGAATCCTCTTCCTCCTCGCCTTCTGTAGCGTTTTGTCCCTGTGTAGACGAGGTGAGGAGAGCTGCACTGGGCCTGATCTGTCTCCACACGTCATGCATCATGGCAGCAGTACTCCTGAGGAATGGCTGGTGTTGGGTCACTGGGCGCTGTTGGGTTATGGCAGCTTTAAGAGTTTAACCCTTTAACGTCACGTGATTGGAATTCTCTTAACTGAACATTCTCATGCTGATGTCACAATCACTACTGGTAATTGAAAGCGACAGAGTTCTAGAACTCTGATACAGAATTCTGAAGAAAAAAAACATTCCAAAAGGCCTACACTTCAAAGGGTTAAGGACTCCAACACATCAAGCCTAACACATCGATCATTCAGAAATCACATAACCCATTTGCCCATTTGATTATTCAGGAGTAAAATAATGAATCTACCTGTACTGATCATTCAGGGCTGACGTAGCAGTCGATTAAACGTGTGACGACAGCACTTGCTGCACGTTCCCAGCACAGTGGTACCGCCACCCCTCTGCAACAACGCAAGCCATTGGTCCCCCACGTACGCCTCACCTCAAGGACCAATGGCAATTCAGGATTCTACACTGATGTCCAACTGCCCTACAAGCGCTGACCCGTCTGATCCCGGTCACTCCAGGTTTTGGGGCTCGGTGTAAATGCAGACCTCCTCTTCCCAGCTCATCCCTCCCTCTCTCTCTCCCTCTCTTTCCGCAGAACACAGGTGCGTGGAGTCGGCCAAAATCCGCAACAAATATCCTGACAGGGTCCCGGTAAGTGTGTGTGAGCGTGAGTGCGTGTCCCCCCTCTGAGTGGGGGGGGGGGGGGGGGGGGGGGGGGTGGGCTCAGTCCAAACAGAATCCAGTGGTAGTATTTACTGTGGCCTTCCGGTACTCCCACGGGGGTTTTGATGCCTGGCTATTTATAGCGTCGCACAGGGAGGGAGGGGGAGGGATTTGTTAGGGGAACCCCCACCCCGCCGGAGCCCCGCCCTCCCAAAGCGAATGAGCACGCATCCGTACGGATGGCAGCATCGGCAGGTTTCCAAGAGACCAAGAATGGGTGGAGCTACCGTAGGGTGTCAGCATTGTGATGCTGTTACATTTTGCCGTGGGGAGGAAGCCTTCCGATTGGTTGAAATATTAACAGTTCGTTGTTGCTCCCGCACATCTGGAGTTGATGGAAGCTAGCGGATAGGCCTGCAGCTGTGTTCAGCATTACAGCTTGGGTTTAAAAAATGGAGGAAATATCATCCTTCATTTTTCGCTGCTCCACCTGGGGGTTTGAGCCAGTTCTAAAAGCAGGACACCCTCCGTTTTCCCCAAAGTGATTTCACCACACTTTTGCGATTATATATAATTTGCATGCTCTACAAGTTAAAGACTTGCTTGATGTAGAAATGAGTGGGAAATGGATCTGGGAGCCAGATGCACAGATTGACTCAGACTAGGATTGCTGATCTAGGATCAGCTGTCCTCTGCCTATATCCTAACCTTCCCCAGTACGAGATCAAAGGCTAAACTGATCTTAGGCCTGCACCCCTAATCCAAGATGCTAAGAATATGGACCACGGTCTTTCTCTGTGTATATGTATGTAAATACGTACGTGTGTGTGTGTGTGTGTGTGTGTGTGTGTGTGTGCGCGCCCCTCAGGTGATCGTGGAGAAGGTGTCGGGTTCACAGATCGTGGACATCGACAAGCGGAAGTACCTGGTCCCCTCCGACATCACGGTGGCCCAGTTCATGTGGATCATCCGGAAGCGGATCCAGCTGCCGTCCGAAAAGGCCATCTTCCTGTTTGTCGACAAGACCGTCCCCCAATCCAGGTCAGGGGTCAGGGTGGGCGGGCTCGGGGGTCCCCGGGGCCGCTGTAGGCTCAAAGGAGTCATTGGCCCAGATGGATAGCATTTCATTTTCACTCCCTTTAAGGAAAACTGTAACATCACACCTGGGAGATCAGGGCACTCCCCTTCCAGTCATTCTGGCCACTTACTGATTGTGTGTGTGTGTGTTAACAGGAAGCGTATTTAAAAGTGAAGGCATCTGTGTCAGTGGGTCTGATGCTCACCAGTGGTGTCTACGCGGGTGTGTGTGTAGGGGGGGGGTATCGTGTGTAACAGGAGCCTACGCTCCATTGTTCAGCCAAGCAGGAGCACAGTTTCTGTCTCCAGGAGCGTGTGAGAATCCGATCTCCCTGTGAAAGCGGACGTGGCGGACAGCAGCAGAGTTGGGTCCCAAGGCGACCGGGGGCCCCGGGGCGGATGGCGAACTCCGCTCGCCTTTCACCACCCCGTAGCCCTCAAGGGGCCGCGGGGTACGAGCCGAAAACCGCCCGGGACCGAGGTCACTGTGGCGGCGCTACAGGGAAACCCCCTTTACCGCGACCTCCGCTCAGCAGGGCCCTCGGCCCGGGCCTCGTTAGGGCCTCCCCGAGCTCCGGGGGCCGGTTTGAGCGCGTACCTTGACCGCGCGTCGCGCGTCGAGAGTTCCGGGGGTGGATTTCTGGCGCGCCGCGGCTGTGAAAAGGTTTCTGGGCGCCACTGTTCCGGGAGCGACCCCTCCCCCTGGGTGCCGCCAACCACTGAACCAGAAAAACTCCTGGCGCTCTCAGTTCATCTTACACGCCAGAGGCCCCAGACTTTCAGCCAATCGGCACCGCCGGCCTGTCGCTTCGCCCAATCGTAAAACCCGCGCCACCCACCGCAACCCGCGGTCCGACCCAATCGCTGGCCCTGTAACACAAAAGCCAGCGATATTTTCTGACAGCTTGGAGAGGTTGTGATAAAATAGTTCTCGATTACAAACAACGGGCTGGAAAGTCCTTCCAAAGAAAGGAAGTGTGTCACTCCGGATGGATCGCGTGCGTGTGTGTTTGTACGGGCCCGGTCTCACTCGTTGCACTCTGTCGCCCCCTGCAGCCTGACGATGGGACAGCTGTACGAGAAGGAGAGGGACGAGGACGGGTTTCTGTACGTGGCGTACAGCGGAGAGAACACGTTCGGCTTTTAGACATCCGAGGCCCTCCTCCGACGACCCTTCTGCCTGACCAGCCCGATCACTACCGCCCCCCCGCCCTCTCTCCCCCCCAACACCCGTCCCTCTCATCCCCCCTTCCAGTGTGACTGTACCACAGACCACGAGAATGTGGCCATTTGTAAGAATGATCACTATATTAATCGTATAATCGATGCATCCGTGTCTGCAGACCTGTCCTGTACCCATGCTGTGTACGTTAGACCGCTTTTAAAATACGCGAGAGACGGAGCGACTCCATTTTGTTTTTCTTTGATCTGTGAATGGGTTTTGCTGTATTTTTGAAAGTGCTCGATATTTTGTATTAGATTTCATTAATATTATAATTTTTTTTTCGTTTTACTGTTGTTTGGAGTTCTTCACTTTTCTTTCTTTTCTCTTTTTTTTTTTTTTAGATTATATTCAAAGATTTTAAGTTAAAATATTTGAAAGGTGAGGTAGCTGGATGACCTAACCAATAAAAAATACATTTAAAATGGTTTCTCTTTTGCGTCTTTATTTAAGATTCTTGGGAACACATCGGTGGAAGGTTGAACAAGGTGTTTTGGTAAACGACAACGCACACACACGCACACCCAGACTTTAACAGACTCCCTCTCACACATACACACACACTTAAGCAGAGACTCACACTCACACGCACAAACACACCCACACTTTATCAGACCTTGTCTATGCAGAACTTCTGAGGCCCGTTGCTACCGGAGGAACAGACACAGGACCCCACAAACAGGTACAGATGTGACACACACACATACAAGTAAAAATGTGACACACACAGACAGACAGACAGACAGACACACTCACACGCAGCGTGTCCGTGGGCACGGCAGCTCAGTGGAACAGCAGCAGGTCTCGAGGGCTGCGCAGCCACAGTGGGAAGGCCTGCGTGCGCAGCTGCAGCCAGGCCTGCTGGTACGTCTGCGCAGCCTGCTTGTAGTCCCCGTATGTCTGCAGCTCCTTCCCCCTATGGACGACAGCACCTGAGTCAGCCCCGCCCCTCAGTCCAGTCCAGCCCCGCCCCTCGGCCCCACCCCTCACGGTGGTCACCAAGGAGACGTGTGTGAAAGTATGTCGCCAGCCCAAACCTGCAACCCATTAGTGGGGCTCAGCCTCCCTCTGGCCAAACTGTGATTTCCTGTGTGAGACCTCAGCAGCACGCAGGCAGCCACAGTGCGTGCGAGTGCCTGGGAGTTTCTGAGACGCTGTGTGCATGTCTTTGTGTGAGAGAGAGTGTGCATGTGTGTGCGTGCGCATGTGACTGTCAGCGTGACTGAGAAAGGCTGCGTTTGAGAGAAAGAGTGTGTGTGTGTGTGTGTGTCAGTCAGCTTGAGAAAAGGCTGCGTTCGAGAGAAAAAGTGTGTGTGTGTGCCTGTCAGCATGACCAAGCATTTCAGAGAAAGTGTGTGTGTACAAGTGCCTGTCAGCAGCAGGCTTTAATACATGTTTGGCACCTGTACAACTGTATTAGTGAGAATGATAACGCATCGCTTCCCATTGTGTCCTCATTGTGTTTTGCGTTGTCATCACCCCTGGGGGAGGAGCCGAGACAGGGAGGGGAGGAGTCCGGTTACAGGGACAGAAAGGAACAGAAGATCTCTGTCAAGGTGGAAGGGCTCACACACACACACACGCGCACACACACACACACACACACACCTCCCTTACCTCAGGGACTGTGGGAGTTGGGAGTCTGCGGTGACTGCCAGCAGGTTCAGAAAGCAGCGGAAGAGCTCGGCCTTACAGATCAAAGACCTGCAGACAGACAGACGGCTGTCAATCAGAAGCAGGAGCAGGTGGGCATGCAGCTGTCAATCAGAAGCAGGAGCAGGCGGGCATGCAGCTGTCAATCAGGAGCGGAAAGCCAGGCAGCTGTTATTCTGATCAATAACAAATGAGTAAACCAGGGACACTGTGTCCTTTTGTGTATCAACATTATATACAAATATATACAAATATAAAATATATACCATATTTTCTGTTAATACTTTATTCTTGAATATCTTTGTAAAAGCACACATATTTAATCATAATTTATTTATATAGAATATCTCAAATGCAGAGCTTCACTTCACTATAAACGAACCTGCTTCATGCAAGAGAACAAAATTCTAAATAAAAACGATACACGGCACAAAAATGATGACAGCAATAAAACAACAAATAAAATGCGTAGTACAAGATGTAAAATAATAAACCGTCACTAAAGCACGGGAGGAAACAGACACACTGAGGGGTATTCTGGAGCAGCTCAGCTGCTGCGCCAAATCAGATTAGACGGATGTGTTTTCAAGGATGATTAAAAACTGCAGAGTGAGGCCGTTTCTCGAACGTCTCCTGGGACTCAGTAACTTTGGCCCGATTGTACACGGGAATGTGACTGGTGCTAATGGTGTTTTTATTCAGTGTAATCAATTACACTGAATTTTACAAAACCAGTAATGAAACTGAACCAAGGCAGAGAAAGACTCGGGTACCTGGATTTGTCTGTGCCAAGAGCCTTCCTTGTCACGCCCTGTTTGTAGCCGTTTGCAGTGACATCTAGTGGCTGATCAGTGACGGCGCACCAGCTGATGGCTGCAATAGAAACAGAACATGACCGCTTGAGTCAAATAAGGAACATGACCTCTACATGGCCAATCAATTATAAACAAATGACCAACACGAGCCCATCAGTAAAAGGATAGAGAGACAGAAAGAAAGACAGAGACAGAGAGAAGGAGAAAGAAAGACAGAGACAGAGAGAAGGAGAAAGAGAAGAACAGACAGAGATGGAGAGAGAGAGAGACAGAGAGAGAAGGACAAAGAGAAGGACAGAGATGGAGAGAGAAGGACAGACAGAGAGAATGACAGACAGTGAGAAAGACAAACATAGACAAACAGAGAGAATGATAGACAGTGAGAAAGACAGAGACAGAGACGTAGAGAGGAGGACAGAGACGGAGAGAGAAGGACAGAGACTGAGAGAGAAGGACAGAGACTGAGAGAGAAGGACAGAGACGGAGAGAGAAGGACAGAGACAGAGAGAGAAGGACAAAGAGAAGGACAGAGATAGATAGAAGGACAAAGAGAAGGACAGAGACTTGAAAGAGAAGGACAGAGACGGAGAGAGGCGTCCCACCTGCCCCGCAGGGTGAGACCCTGCCCTGGCCCTGCCGGTGGCTGCGCTCCGTCTGCGCCTGGCTGTGCGCGAACTCCAGACCGGACTGCAGCAGCTGCGGCGGCTGCAGCTCGTACCCGACGGGCAGCCCCGTTACCTGCGCACACCTGCGCAGACGGGAGACGCGCCGGGTCAGGCTCGTTTGCTAAACGCACGCACCGGGCCGCCCGACAAAGAGCGTTAATCACCGGTACTGAACCAATGAGCTCAAAACAGCTGCACGTTCCTACCACGGCACAGTTCCACTGAAAACACAACACGCACATATATACACAACCACATTTACATACATGGAAATCAACAAAAGGTAAATTCCATACAGACATTAGGAAGAATTTTTTTTTACGCAGAGAGTGGTCAATGTGTGGAACAGCCTGCCAGGGCATGTAGTAGAGGCAGAAACTCTGGGGATTTTCAAGACTAGGCTTGATACAGTGTTAGATACTATCTAGTCTGTAGGTAATCAGAGCACTAATTTAACGACGAGCACTGTTTGACTGAATGGCCTGTCCTCGTCATTATATTATGTTACGTTATGTTATACTAACATCAGGGAGAGGAGGAGGAGCAGGAGGAGAGGGTATCCAAAGAGAAGAGAGGAAAGCAGAAAGCAGAGGAGAGCAGAGACACAGGACAGTAAAGAGTAGAGGACAGTAATGCAGAGATGGAGGAGACAGTAGAGTAGAGTTGGGCAAATTTGGGGGGGATAGATTAAGGGAGAGGAGGGGGTCTACATGAGCCTCTTTCTGACGCCTCCCGCCCTCACCTGCTGATCAGCGCCCTCTCCATGGCCGCCGGGCTGTAGGGACACTTCCCCGTGACCACGGCGCCGAAGCGGATCGCCCCCTGCAGGTAGTGCGAGAGCAGCGCGCCCTGGCAGCCCAGCGCGGCCCAGCGCGCCAGCTTGTCGCTGCAGGAGAGCGAGCGGGTGGGCTCCCCCCGCCCCGGCTTCACCCTCAGCGCCCCCACGCTGTGGTACCCCGGCCCCGCCTCCCGGGGGTCCGAGCGGGCCCCCGGGACGCACTTGGCCCCCGTCCTGTGGACGTCCCGGGCCCGCTCCTCCGGGCCTCCAGCGTTAGCGCCGTCGGCGTCCGCGGCGCCGCGTTCGGCGGGAGAGAGGAGGCCCTCGGGCGCTCTGACCGCCTCCTCCTTCTTCTCCTCCTCCTCTTCCTCGGTATCCAGCCGGGGGCGTTTGCAGGCCCCGCCCTCCTCCCCCTCTGTCTGCCGTTTCAGGGTCCCGCCCCCGTCTGTAACTGCAGGCGCCTCATTGGTTCCGTCGGCTCGCTCCATCGTCCCGATTGGTAGACAGGGCTGCGACTGGCTGTCGATCATGGGGATGATGGAGGCATCGCCACCTGTAAAGGCGTTTGCGCACAGGCAGGTGAGCTTCTCTAGGAGCTCAGGTTTGACCCTCATTAGCTGTGTGTGATCCTGTTTTACCGCAGGTCTGTGCACTTTGGGTGCACTCCATGTACCTGGCCTTACCCACATCCCGTTATTTGGAATAATCCAAACCCCCCAGCTCAACAAACGAACATAGCAAGCAGAAACAGATGTCAAGCTGACAATTTTAAACATGTATTTTAAACATGTGAACTAGTTTTGTTCAAATAGCCTACTTAGACCATTTGCACTTGTATTACTTTATTAATACCAGAAATAAATGTTTCAGTTTTCTGACTATTTCTCATTTGGAACACCTAGTATGCGTGTTATTCTCAGAATAAACAGGTCTGCTCATTTTTCTGTACTTCTAGCATATGAGAACAGAAACCCCCGCCCATGACTGCACGTGCTTCTCGTACTTCTGCTAATACTGCACCGCGTTCACAATTCTGCTCAGAACGAGGAATCCGGTTCACCCCACAGTGACAGGGCAACCCGTTTTCACATCCAGCCCAATCGCTGCACCAGCGGGACGGACCGGGGCGCGGGTGATGCGGACCCAATTCCAACCAATCCGCATGCGGTATAAACGGACGGCGGACTCACAGGGGGTGTGGCTGGTGAAGAAGAGGAACGAGACGCCGTCCAGCAGCCGCCATTTTCCCCGCTCGTCTCCGGGGCAAAACACCCTGCTGCCCTCCCCAACCACCGCACTCCTCAGCTCCTCTGTTAGGTACCTGCAGGACACACACACACACGTACGGACACACACACGGACACACACAGACAAATACACACACAGGGACACACAGCTCTGGTCAATTACAAATATGCTCATATGAGAGACACGCATATGAGCATGTACACCAGGCAAATAAGGAGCACCCACAAATGTAGAAGACACACAAACAAACTTACATCGACTGCGAGGCCACTCCCTTACCTGACGAAGCCCCTCCTGGCGATGATCTCAGCATGGCTGTCATTTAGCACATCACCTGGAGGGGAGTAAAGTCAGAGGTGACAAGTACACATCCCATAAAGTGGGACAGTAAATTTGGGGTAAATTCAGGGATCTTACCGCGGGGGCTCATGGCTGACTGTCCAATGCATTTGGTACCCGTCCCCAAGGACACCACCTCCTTTTCAACTGTGGAGCAGGAGCAGGTGTCACACATACGATTTACAGCCGTGACCTAATCAGAGATTCATCATACTCCACGCAGCATCTGTTATCACAACAACGGAAAACCGATTTCAGAATCTTTTCTATGCATATCCTCTTCGGAGCCGTTACTTGAAGGGAGAGTCGTAAAATGCGCCAATACTGATATTATTTAGTTTGATGAATCAAGGCGTTAAGATGCAAGGTCGGGATACGTCGTTGTACCCACCGACTTTTCGCCCAGGTTGACCCTGTGACGGTGCTTCGGACACTTTCACAACCGCCGCCAGAAGCGTCCACTCTCGTCCCGGCTCTGGCTTGCCTCTTTTTGGTAATTCGTCGAAGCGATTGTAGCACAGACGGGCAATTTCATCAGCGGACCACGTACTGTCTGCAAGCTTTTCAAAGACGCTGTAATAAGGTATTTCTATCTGTATGCAACTTCTTTTTCAATAAAGCTAAGTGAAACTATTTTCCAGTAACCTTGCTGGTTTATTTGCACACGGCGTGACAACGAGTTCAAATTCATTTCAAACATTTGAACACATTCATCTCTTAAGACCACAACTTGCTTAACACACATGAACTCCTTACCGCACACATGTTCCAGAACTCCGGGCAGGAAACGTAATTCCCTCCGACGTTTCAAATGTTATTTTCAAAATAAAAGAGACATGAACTCAAAACACGAGTTCAATTACATTGTAGTTCTGTATTTCTGTGCTTGCGAATAAGCTGCAAAAAACGTAACAATCTCACTTGCATACATCTTGGAAGCAAGTCTTAAAGCAGCGACGATCAAGCACAAATATAAACTTCACATCTGTGTAGGTTTCCGGTTCACGCAAGAAGTTCCGGTTTATGTCCTAGTTGGGGAAGACATAGGAAGTTCCGGTTTCCAATCATTCGGCAGAGTAGTTGCCATTCCGGTTGCCATTCATACCATTTATTTTAGTATTGATTCCATTTATGCTGCCTTACAAATTCCCATTGCAAAAATATGTTCTATTCAGGTATTATATTAAGCCTTTTGGGCAGTGCTCACATTGGATATCAGTACCCAAGCTGAGGTACTTCGTTTTGTTTGAGGTTTCTGACATTGCACCCGTGGTCTGTTTTCAGAATAAAAGCCTTCAGTATTTCCAGCAAGTGTAAGGGCATGGTGGCACAGTGGTTAGCACTGTTGCCTTTCAAGAAGGTTCAGAGTTCAAGGAACATCCTCTCTGCATTAAGTTTGCCCCGTGGTCATGTTGGTTTCCTCTGCTCTAGTTTTCTTCCACGCCAAAAGGCATGAGCAAGACACCTAACCCCTAATTGCTTCCAATGAGTTGATTGGTACCTTGCATGGCAGCCTTTCACCATTGACGTGTGAGTGTGTGTGTGTGTGAATGGGTGAATGAGAGGCATCAATTGTAAAGCGCTTTGGATAAAAGCGCTATATAAATGCAGTCCATTTACCATTTACCACATGTATGTCAGGATAGGTATACTCTACTCCTGCCCAATGGTTCTCAAACTCAATCCTGGGACCCCCGTGTACGCTGGTTTTCATTCCAACCACAACTGCAATCCTAGAATTTTAAGCTGTTAATTTTTCTCCATAATGTGATTAGCATGTTCAGTGCAATTATTTATCCTGTTAAGCCACATTACATGCTATGCAAAAAGCTATGCATGATATGAAGATTATCTTGTTCATATTGTGCTTATTGAGCTGTATTGCAAACAATTACATAAAATAGTACATTTTAGATCAAATGAAAGGCTGAGGTTAATCAATGTGTTTATTTATTTCATAGTTTCTTCTCCCTGTAAACTTATTAACACAATGCAGGTTGGACTCGTTAGTGTTCGTTTTGTCTTTGAATTCTTTGTTATCTTCCAGGTGGTTAGTTTGAGTGGGCAGGTGTCCACACTTTCACAAATTAGGAGCCTGCTGATTCACCTCAGTCTTTAATACGATCAGTTAAAAAATTATTGACCTCTTATGCAGTTGCTTGCGATATAGCAAAATTAACAAAATATGATCATGGGAGTTTTATTCTTCATGGCATTCATAGTTATTTATGACATAATGTGACATAATCCCTCTAAACACGAAAAACACCTAATTAAGAAAAAAATAATTCTTGGATTGGAATGGTGGTTGGAGCGAAAACCACTGTACATGGGGGTCCCCCAGGATCGAATTTGGGAACCACCACTCCTGCCATTGCCCTTGACCAAGGCACTGGCCTCAGAGCTGGAGTTGGTCCCCGGGTGCTGCACTGTGGCTGCCCGCTGCTCCTGAGTAGCTAGGATTGATCAGATGGACAAATTACCCCACAGGGTCAATAAAATGAATTAACACTTAACACCTCCACCATACCTCCAATCAATCTTCAAGTTCTACACCCCAGCCGGATCTCTCCATTCTGCAGCTGTATGAGGACTGGTTGTCCCCTGCTTTTACGGCCTTTCTCCCAGTAATGATGCCTGCCTGCACTGTCCCCCACAGTAGTGGGCCACATTTCCCATGGTGGCCATCTTCCAACACAGACTGAAGACCCCACTCTTAAGACTGCCTTTTGGTTCCCTCACATCCCCACCCAACAGCACTCCAACAATTTATAAGAGGAATACTGAACTCAAATCCTGGAGGGCCACAGTATCTGCTGCTTTTCAATGGGTTCCTGCACTTAAGTGCCTAATTTAAGGCATTGTTTGACGAATGAGTTTTCAAGGCCTTATTTGGCTGCTGATTGCAAGTAAACCACAGATACCTGCAGACACTGCAGCTCTCCAGGACTGGAGTTTGAGACCCGTTTTCTAATAATTTAAGATATTGCATTTTTATTTGCTATGGATGTAATGTGTGTGCTTATGTTCTAGAATTATATCTTGGCTCTTGGTTAGCATATATGATTGTACCATGTAGGTATTGAACCGAAGCAACCTGAACCATTCTCAAAAGGTAATGGAAAAACACACCAGCTACTCCAGTATTGGAATGGATTTGGCTTGGCACCTTGATAGAAAAATATAATAGCAGAACTTTGCAGTCTGGAAAAGCAGTCAGCCAGGTCTAGCATTATTGCTTATATAAATTATTAATCAGGTGAAAGCACTTGTTGTCCTGCATTGTTTGCGGCTCAGGGTAAGACCATCTGGTGAATATAAGTAATTGATGTAATGTAAACGTCCTGCAGAATAACATCATATCACTTTCAGTAACTGATATTTAACTGTCAGTACATTTCATTGTGGACTTTTTAAACATACACACACACACACCATAAAGCTGATCTGAGGTCAGTGGGGTGAACACACAGCTGATCTGAGCTCAGTAGGGTGAACACACAGGGCTGATCTTAGGTCAGTAGGGTGAACACATAGGGCTGATCTTAGGTCAGTGGGGTGAACACACACCGGGCAATTACTTCCCATTCTTGCACGCTGGCATCTTACTCAAACACTCTCAATTCATCACACATCGCTCTCTTTCTTCAGATTTTAATTTCATTTATTTGTTTCATTACAATATAACACTGTTTTTCACAATGAAAAAAATGGCCACATTTCTCTCACCCTTTCATGTGAACCTTCTCTTAATAAGGTTTGTCTCACTATTATTTCTCTTACATAGATACATACATTAGCTGTAGCTGATTTGTTGATATTTGCAGGTGATATAATATAATCTTTATTGAAGACGTCCTGTATAATGTATTTGGTGTAATTACAAGGGAGGGAAGAGAGGGCGAATGTACAGGCGGCAGGCAGCCAGCAGGGGGAGACAAAGTCTACACGCCACTTCGTCGGAAGTCCCATCATCGTGGCCACACCCCCCTGGGTCCTACCGGATATCTGTGCTGGTGAGAGGCCACGCCCCCTCCAGAGAGAGCCGCGGACGAGTTTGCCGCTCACAAACAGTGGAGAGCGAGCGTGCGGCTCAGGGGCAGGAAAGAGCGAAACGGGACGAACTCAAGACGTCTACGCCTCCGCCTGCTCTGCATGATTTCATCACCGTTAATGATTGTTGGTGCGATAAAACATTCGTATAAAGCCAGAGTTCTGTTTTTCTTGAAGGGAGAGAAAAATCAAAAAAAAGATATGACACCAATTACAACCAGGACCGTGAAACGCAGCTAGGAGGCGTTTTCTGTAAGATTAATCATGCGCGCACGCGGCTCAGCGTGACGTCGCGAGGAGCCCGTCTGTCATAGCCAGTGAGCAGGGACGTGGGCGGGGCTTGACAATGAGTGGCTGGGAATTTTTCTGTTCCCGGGGCTGCTTTCTCCCTCTCCTCTCCGCTCCGCTCGCGGCGTCTCCTCCTCCTCCTCCTCGTTCTCCTCCCCCGCGCTCCTCCGTCTCACCGCTCGTGCTCCCTCCTCCCCCTCACTCCTGCCCGAATCCCTCCGTCTCCTCGATGGCGAACAGCAGCTTCTCCCTCAGCTGCTCCAAACTCCGGTAAGGAGGCAGGTCCAGCCGATTAAAACTGAGAGAGCGAAATGGACGGAGAGAGAGAGAGACAGAGAGGGGGAGAGAGAGAGAGAGAGAGAGCAGAAGCAGGAGAGAGAGAGAGAGAGGGAAAGTGTGTTAGGGGATGTCCAGGAGACAGCAGTAATGGGCAGTCAGTCAGCAGTAGGGATTCTTACCAGGTGTGACTCCTGGGCAGCCAGGTCTCCTTCCCCACCTTGTCTATGCAGAACTTCTGAGGCCCGTTGCTACCTGAGGACCAGACACAGGACCCCACAAACAGGTAAAAATGTGACACACACACACACAGAGATAAAGACTCGCGCACGCCCTCACACAAACAAACAGGCGCACACACACGCAGGCGTGGCTGTTACTGGGGATGATTGACAGCTGAGTGTACCTATGAGCTCAGCGAAGCCCCCGACGGGCAGGCGGCAGGTTCCTGTGACAAACTGCAGCAGCCGGATACGCTTCTCACTGTCCATCTCCTTCACCACCTGCAGCACACAGAATACACAGGTAATGCGCACACACACGCACACACACTCACACACGCATGCACATTCACACACTCGCACACTCACGTATGCCCACACGCACGCACACACACACACACTCACATGCGCATGCACATTCACAGACACGCACACACGCATGCACATTCACACACTCACATATGCTCACACGCACGCACACACACACACTCACATGCGCACGCACAACTTATACACACACACACACACAAATCAAAGTTACAGTCTCAGGTCTTACCTGCCAGAACCAGTGTATCTGCTTGCTGTTCTTGGTGTAGTGCCTGTAGATGGTGTTCTTCTGCCAGTCACTCAGATCAACCTCCTGCATCCCACACAACATCAACTGAGAGAGAGACAGAGAGAGAGAAGGAGGGAGATATTAGGTACCCAGTTACTATAAACAAACTCACTAACTCACATTACAGACGCAATGCATAAGAGTCACTTCCAAGTACGTTTATGGAAAAACTATTGGAAATTACTCCAATATAACAACTAGCCAATCTTCCAAATCTCCATACATACATAAAACCCCCCAACCCCTGCCAACACCCCTACACCCCCTCGCAACATGCCCCCCCAACATGCAGGCATACATACACACACACACACACGCACACACACACACACACACACAGGCACACACACACACACACGCACACACACACACGCACGCATACACACACACACGCACGCACGCACACGCACAGGCACGCACACACACACACACGCACACACACGCACACAGGCACACACACACACACACACACACGCACACACACACACACACACAGGCACACACACACACACGCACACAGGCACACACAAGCACACACCCACACACACACGCACGCGCACGCACACACACACACACACACACACACACAAGCACGCACACACACACACACACACACACACGCACACACACACACACACACGCACGCACACACACACACACACACAAGCACGCACACACACACACACACACACACGCACGCACACACACACACACACGCACGCACACACACACACACAAGCACGCACACACACACACACACACACACACACACACACACACACACACAAGCACGCACACACACACACAAGCACGCACACACACACACACACACACACACACACACACACACACCTCCAGCTCTTTCTCGTCGAAGTAGCGCAGCCACTCCAGAGGCACGACCTCGTTGAACCCGTCCAGGAAGGCCTTGGTCTGCTCCTCCACTCCCCTCGTGAAGCGCCAATCCGTCAGCAGACTGAGAGAGAGAGGGAGAGGGGGGGGGAGGGAGAGAGGGAGGGAGGGAGGGGAAGGAGGAGAGGACACAGCATAGAATTAGCATTTTTTTGGCGTGCCAGGGAAACTCTTGAAATGTGAACCATGCTGAGGGGAGCTTTGTGAATGCAGCTGTCCTGTCCTGTGCCAGGAACCCTCCCTCTGTGTGTCTGAGTATTAGGAGTGGATCTTCTGGGAGAGCCGCTGGATCACCTGCCACCCTCCAGTAGATCCCTCATCCTCCCTCCTTCAAGATCAACCAATTGGCTTTACTCCAGCATGCAGTATTGATTTTGGCTCGAACAGTAGAGAAAAAAATCCCACTCTCTATCTGACTTTGCAATAGACCAGCAAAAATCAACCATGAATGGATGGATGGATGGACTGATTGATGGATGGGTGGATGAATAGATGGATGGATGGATGGAAAAACAAAGACAGAAAGGTTACCCGATGTACTCCTCTTTGTTCTCCTGGGTGACCAATTCATTCTCGCCGTCGTCCTTCAGCTGGTGAGTGGAGACTTTTCCCAAGATCTCCATGTCCTGAGCGAAGTACAGCTCTACCCCACACTCCTCCAGACTGTTGTCTCTGCCGTACACAAACACAGCATGACTATATCATACACTACATCACACACTACATCACACACACATCATGACTATATCATACACTACATCACACACTACATCATACACTACATCACACCCTACATCACACACACATCATGACTACATCATACACTACACCATACACTACATCACACACACATCATTACTACATCATACACTACATCACACACACACCATTACTACATCATACACTACATCACACACAATACATCACACACTTATACACACAGCAAACACACACATCATGACTACATCATACACTACATCACACACAATACATCACACACTTATACACACATAAAACACACACACATCATGACTACATCATACACTACATCATACACTACATCAAACACAATACATCACACACTTATACACACAGCAAACACACACATCATGACTACATCATACGCTACATCACACACAATACATCACACACTTATACACACATCAAACACACACGACTATATCATACACTACATCACACACAATACATCACACACTTATACACACATCAAACACACATGACTATATCATACACTACATCACACACACAACATTACTACATCATACACTACATCACACACACAACATTACTACATCATACACTACATCACACACAATACATTACTATATCATACACTACATCACACACAATACATCACACACTTATACACACAAACACACACGACTATATCATACACTACATCACACACAATACATCACACACTTATACACACATCAAACACACACGACTATATCATACACTACATCACACACAATACATCACACACTTATACACACATCAAACACACACATGATTATATCATACACTACATCACACACACATCATGACTACATCATACACTACATCACACACAATACATCACACACTTATACACACATCAAACACACACACATCATGACTATATCATAGCCTACATCACACACATATACACTCATCAAACACACACATGACTATATCATACACTACATCACACACAATACATCACACACTTATACACACATCAAACACACACATGGTTACTATATCATATACAACATCATACACACATATTGTTACTATATTATACATTATATCATATGTACATCATACACAAACACACACATATCTACTATAGAATATACACATCATATGCACATCATATACAAATCAAACATACATCCCACACATCATATACACATCATACCCACATCACACAGACATCACACACACATCAAACGCACACATCATACACACCAGTACAGGGCGCGCAGTCAGATGCAGCGGGAGGCGGTGTACTTACTTGACCCACATGATGGAGTTGTAGAACTCGGGGTCGATGGACTCCAGGTCCTTCAGCGTGGGCTTTTTATTGAGCATGCGCTTGTAGAAAGGAAGAGTAAAGCCCGTGTCTATGAACTTCCCATGGTACAGGGCCTGGAGAGAGAGAGAGAGAGAGAGATGGGGAGAGGGAGAGAGGTTACAGCAGGGATCTCAAACTGAAATCCTGGAGGGTTGCCGTGTCTGCAGGGTTTTGATGCTTAATTGCTTAATTTAAGTCACTGATTGGCTGAAGTCAGACGACCTTGTATCCAAGGCCAAAACTGGCTGCTGATTGAAAGGAAATCACAAAGACCTGCAGAGAGTGCGGCCCTCCTGGACCGGGGTTTGATGTTGCTGGGATACAGACAGACAGAGACACAGACACAGGCACTCACACGCACACATGCAGACACGCAAACTATCGGACTAATCTCAAACACGTAAATGAAATGCACATAGATACAGATATACACACAGCCACACACACACACACACACACACACACACACAGGGAGCCACACTACCGGTGGATAAAGAGCAGACTGTTTTAAAACGTAATCCTACAGAACCCTCATGAGGCTGGGGATCCAAAAACAACACAGACACCCTCTGCTAAGTGAGTCACAGCCCGACACAAGAACCGGGAGGGAGAGGGAAGAAGAGATGGAGAGAAGGGGAGAGGGAGGGAGAGAGGGAGAGAAAAGAGAGATGAGAGAAGGGGGAGGGAGGGAGAGAGAGAGGGAGGGAAGCAGAAAGCAGGAAAGAAAAAGAGCAGAACAGAGAAGTTTCTTTATAAGGGGAGTCTGAAGTCTATTTGCAGACTAAATATAGCCTTGCTGTCGGTGGGTGTGTGCAGGGTGGGGTAGTTAGGTCATGCTCTGTCTGGGCGGGGGGAGGGGGGGGGGGCTGTTGGTTTTGGGAACTGTTGCTTCTGGACAGTGTCCCAGAGAGAATTGGGGTGGGGGGTGTAGAGTAGTTTTCCACTGGGAATATATGGGCACAAACACACACACACACACACACACACACACACACTGACACACACGCACACACACCGACAGACAGACAGACAGACACACACACAGACGTGCACACACAGACTGACACACACACACACTCAAACAGCAGCCAGAACTTTGATTTTTGGACAGTGTTTTCTGTAAATCCACAGTGTAAATCTGGTCGCATCCTTCAATGAGAAAAATGTACAGTCTAAAGCATTAGTGCGAGAGAGTACATCCACACCCAAAGTTAGTGTCTCGTTCAGAAGGGTTAGTGTGAGAGTAGAGATCTGCAGTAGTCTCAGTGTGAGAGTAGAGATCTGCAGTAGTCTTAGTGTGAGAGTAGAGATCTACAGTAGTCTTAGTGTGAGAGTGGAGATCTACAGTAGTCTTAGTGTGAGAGTAGAGATCTACAGTAGTCTAAAGTGGGCAGCATACTTCAAAAGAAGAAATTTTTTTTGGCTTGCCGAAACCGAAGAAGTTCTCTGCGGACGAAATTGTTTTATACTCGATATGGTTTCGCAACCGCACGTAGCAACACAAGTATCAATATTATTGTATTATGTATACATGTAATTATTTTAACGTTGCCGGCAGTGTGGTCTCCATGGAGACTGGGAATCAGCTTGCGGAAATAAAACAAAATAAATCACGCCCACCGTGAGTTTCTGACCAATCACACACGACATTCGCACTGGTGTCATCTGCGGCGATTTCGGCTAGTTAGAAAATCCCTAAAAAAACTTTGGCAAGGAAACGCGTTTGTTCGTCTTCTCCGCAATCACGTCATTTTGTTCTTACGACCTCGCCGAACTTTGTTTCCGCAAGAAGTATGCTGCCCGCTTTAGTGTGAGAGCAGAGATCTACAGCAGTGTTAGTGTGAGAGTAGAGAGCTACAGCAGTGTTAGTGTGAAAGAAGAGATCTACAGCAGTGTTAGTGTGAGAGTAGAGATCTACAGTACTGTGTGAGACAAGAGATCAACAGTAGTGTTAGTGAGAGAGTAGAGATCTACAGCAGTGTTAGTGTGAGAGTAGATATCTACAGTAGCGTTACTGTGAGAGAAGAGAGATAAAAAGCATCGTTTTAAGACTAAGATTACTGAAAATTGTGTGTTAAATTTACCTCTGTACAGCGTTAAATATGTATTGCAGTATTTGCGAGTGTTAAATCTACGATGTGTGTTTGCGTGTGCAGTATGTGCCTGTGTGCGTCTGGGTTCAGGTGCGACTCACCATGGCAATGAATCGTCCAATGAAGCGGAAGTACGTGAGGTGGTCAGGGTTGATGGAGGAGGCGGGGTTTATCTGCAGGCAGTAGTTGTTCTTGCCGGCGTATTCGAACAGGCAGTACATGGGGTTCAGAACCTCATGCGACAGCAGGAAGAACCACTCTCTGCGGGGGGAGACAAGGACAATTACCACTCTCTGTGAGGGGGAGAGAGGGCTGTACCATTCCGTAAGGGGGGGGGGGGGGGGGGTGGGGGGGCAGGGGAAGTTATCCTTCTCTGTGAGGCGAGGGGCAAGACTTAACCAACATGTGGGAAGGGGTGAGGCAGGGGAATTCATTTTACCACAATCTACGAGGGGGGGAAATCGGGATGAACCACAATCTGTGAAGGGGAATGCAGGGCTGTACCACTTTCTGTGAGGGTGGGACAGGTGTGTACCACTCTCTGTGAATTTGAAGGGGAGGGGGGAGGGGAGGGCTATACCACCCCTTTATTCTGTTTATAGCATCTACAATTATGTTACATTTCAAAAATAAATGAAGTCACAACAATACAATGAGCAGCATGAATATGAAAAAACAACAACCATACAACACAAAAACACACAGGATGAACAAGGTGAGAGAACAAGGCTTATAGAATGACATCCACCAGAACGAAAACACAGCACCTATGCACAGGAAAACACGATGGCGAAGACAAACGGAATCACACCTTACAAATGACAGCACACAAGTAACCATGGCAACATTTTTACTACAGGACAAGAGGTAGCAAACGAAACATGACAGAGCAACAGTAATTTTGATGATCGCACATGACGTGACAACAGGCCTGTTTCCACGGCAGCGGCGGGGCTGACGCGTCATGACGACGCTGCTT